>NW_024468939.1:1999007-2240534 GCF_010015615.1 Cucurbitaria berberidis CBS 394.84
ACAGCACCTGCAGTACAAAGACCGTGTCCGACAACAGCACCTCCAGTGACCCACCAGTAGTCAGAGCCAGCAGCCATGGCAACTGTAGCGATCTGGCTGCGGTCACCCCATTCACCAAGGAAAGTCATAACGAAGGTCTGTACCCACGCAGGGCTGAGAAGCAAGGAAAAGAGGTTGTTTAGGCCACCCATGGCGCCAGTTACGGAGGACCGGTTCGGTGACGGGGAACGATCCGGCGATGTTGAAGGGCTACGGGCTGGTGCGGGTAGCCGTGAGTTCGATCTTGAGCGTCGCACGCGGCCGGACTCGAGCGCATACGGTGAAATGGACGAGGTTCTACGACCTTTCTGGTGGCGGGCAAGCTGCTCTTTTTCTTCAAGCTCCTGCTCGACCTCCCGCATCTCTTCACCCACACCGTCATTAGGACTCATGGCAAGACCCTCCCTAATGAGCTTGACACCGAAAACAAGGAACAAGGCAGCGGCGGCGAAGTGAGTGAAGCGTTCGGAGAGAAGCGCGGGAACGGCGTGGCCCAGGACGGCAGAAAGGACGGTCATGACAACCAAAGCGGAGAAAGCGGCCGAAAAGACCAGTAGTCGGGGGTGTCGCATAGCCATGAGGGCAGCAACAAGAAAGGTCTTATCTCCGATCTCTGAGAAGATAATCATAGTAAATGAGAGCACGAAAGAGTGGAAGGGTTGAATGACACCACCGCCAACGTCCTCATCGGGTTTTGACGACGCGGGTGTCTTCGTCTTGGGTATGGTGTCTAGCGGGTCTGTGTCATCGTGCAAGCCTGGAACAGGATGTGGGACGTCATGAGGGGTGTCAGGGAGGCCGGTGGGTTTCTGTAGTCTGGTCAGTCACAGGTCTCGTGTGCACAGTGGCATCGCAACTCACCTCCAGCCCAACCGCACCCAGTACACGCGAGGTAGTGGTTGTGGTCGGCACATCCCCCAGCTGCTTCTGGTCGGCGTGAGGTAGTGGTGGGGCTTCCTTGGGCGACTCTGGCACTTTCTCCATCTTCTCGCCTGTTTTCTCCTCGTGTGCCAGACGCTCCTTGTCTTTTGCAGAAACTCCGCCCTCCGTTCCCGTGCTGCCTGTGGCCAGTTTTCTATTTGGATCTTGCATCACACTCTTATCTCCATCCAGCACGCTGTCCTCTCCTACCAGCGTTGTTGAATCTTTGTGTGAGCTAACAGGCGTTTTGCCCGGGCGCAGCTCCTCGACGACGTTGGGTTTCTTGTCGTGTGATGTGGGGGTATCGTCCACGTATGGCCCCGCGTGAGGTTTCCCATCGAGTCCATCCACTGGCGCATCCTTTGTGCCTTTTGAGCCTGGAGCCGCGGGCGCGAGCGAAGGGTCAGGAAGGGAGCTGACGTCGGCGTATGCGGGCACAGCTGCTCGTGCGAGAGGCTTATCGGTTGTGTCTACTGGGATCGAGGCAGCGAGGGCCCGTAACGCGGGGAGGACAAGTAGAAGGGTATGCACCCGTGATTGCCGTAACCTCATGGTGACGGTGATGGGAATGTGAGCCGGGGTGTGGTATAACTTCACAGTCGACAATGGCCAACTCTAAGGGTATCAAAGGAACGGATAGATGCAAAGGCGTGATGATAACCCAAGCACAGTCGGGGTGTTAGGTGTGTAGGCACATGCGTCGAAGGTTATGCTCTCGGGTGTGTGTGATGGGCAACTCTGGTGTTTGCGGTGTCAAAGTTGGATGCGGATTACTGAGATTCGCGCAAGGGGTACGTGCAGGCAAGCGATTCGTAATATATTGAGGGCCACGCAGGCACACAGGCGCTAATAAAGGGGTTGCTGTAAAAGAGTGTGTGAGAATGGTGTGGACAAGTTGACGGGGGCCTCGAGGTTCCGTCTTTGCACCCAAAACACTCTCGTATTTCAAAGGCTTCGCTCTTCGGATGCTCCCATGTTGCCCCTTCTCCTTGCGCCTGGGCTGGCCAGACCCACAGCCGGGGCGCTAAGCCGGAAGACGGCAAGGGCGCTCGAGCAGCTCCCTCCTCACGTGAACGCCCGTTGACGATGGGCGCTTAGTCATCCATCACCGAAACCATAACAAACATCGTCCACAGATTCCATCACCACTCTTCGCTATGCTCGCTGTGTCCGCTCCGCCCTACGTCACATGCAATACCAACTAGAAGAAACGCGCTCGCTGGGACTACAATGGCTGACCGCAGAGGCGTGCGGTCTGCGACCCGGCGCAAAACACCCACCCCGCAACCGCCATCCAAGACAACCGTCTCGCAGGTGGGACCAATATCTCGGGCGAAAAGACTGCGTAGCGCCAGTCGCGACGCTGAGGACATCACTCATGTGCAGAAGCCGACCCGTCAAAGTGCGCGACAGGCCAGCGTTACTACCACTATAACCGAAGAAAGCGATCATGGAGACCACGCGGCGCGCCGAACAAAGCGAAGACCCGTGAAAGAGCCAGTGGCAGGTCAGTAGTCGCGCGTCATCAATTCGCACGCTATTCGTACGCAAGCGAACGGTGGCCCTCTCGTAACGTGGGTTCCATCGCTAACTGTGGCAGCAGACCTCACCACGGTTGAGGAGATAGACACTCTAGTCGCCCTCGACGAAGCCCCAGGAACACCTACTGGCTCCCAATCCGAGAATCCTATGCCGTATCCCTCGCCTGGCGCAGCATCCGAAATGTCTGGCACGACCGCGATATCCTCCTTCAGTATGGTCGAAGCCGAATTCCTAGAGCCGAAATACATCTTGAAGCACTTACGCAAATTGTGCGAATCAGCGGACGAGTTTCTGGAGCATCTTGCGCCCGACAACGGTACTATGCATTATGATATGCACAACATCCACGAGATTCAGAAGCCAGATTCAGACTTCACTGAAGAATACCGAGATTTTGACCTAGAGCTAGACGTACACCTGAAGCACTTCAAGGATGAGGAGCGCAACTACATCCATTTTCGGGCCGTTCATCGTGCGCTGTTTGGAGTGAGTCAAGACGTAGCTGCGGAACAAACCGGCTTGGACTTGATATTGCATCTCACCAATCTGCTCGTATTTGCAAAGAATATGATACATTCCGACCGAAATGCGAAGGAAATGTGGGATGCGCTTCGACAACTGGATAATTCATTTCCAAGCCAATTCGTGCACTCGCTCGTCCTCGGAATAAGTCCAACAGCCGCGGGCGAAAGTGCGTTGCGCGAGGAGACCTTTGATCTGGCACTAGACCTGCGAACACAACTCTTCATTCTAGTACTAGAACGATCGATCGATGCCCGCACTTTCAATCCCGATGCGGTGATTAGTGAAGTCTTCTACCGCTCAGACTCTTCACAAGCAACAGACGGCTCGGTGATACGTGGATGGAACGTTCCAGCGCTCGGAGGAGATGATTCGGCTTTACCACAGGAATTCGAAAACAGCGTTGTGCAACGTCTGAACGAGATAAGAAAGTTCTTTGTAGTCGATGGCGAGTCACGAAAGCGTGGACAGGTGGTCAATCTCGAGGGCCTGAGCAAGGATTTCCCTTGGGAACTGACTATTCTGCGGTTACTGGGCTGGGTGCGTCTGCGCCACAGAGAGCTCTATGCTGCGATTGACGAACTTGGTGGGCCTACAGCAATTGTGCAGAATGTGAAACAAGCAATCGAAGAGCCTCAACCTGTTACCAGACAGGTCAGAGCACCTTCAGGTGCGCGAGATACGCCTCGAAAGAAGCGGGCATCGCTCGGCCGAGAAAGAAGACGTAGTAGCCGCAAATTCGACCCGAACGCTCCAGTGGATCTCCGCACAATTGACGCGTTGAAAGCGCGTGAACGCGACTCTGGGGTGCATTTTGAGCTTGGCTCCACGCAAGAAGGCCAGCAGGAGCAGAGCATTCAAGAAGAAGTCGAGGAACCCCTGAAAGAATCGGCAACGGTTGAGAATCAGGAAGACGATTACCAGCCCGTCTTTGGGGAAGAGGATCAGATCGAAGAGGTGGAAGAGCAGGTCGAGGAACCCGAGGCATCAGGTCCACCGACAAGCTCCGCGGCAATGCTTAGGGCCATGAAGGCTACTTCCAAACCGCAGAAGGAAAACCGACCTGGGGCGTTATTCGAACGACAAGCGACTGCTCGGCGCGTCGAGTTTGGCAATGGATTTGACGAGTCTCAGCCTACTCCAGGCCCCTCTAACAAGGCAAAGGGCAAACAACCCGCCCAAGTTTCGCCGAAGAAGCGGCCGCGTCAAGACGACGACGATGTGGACTCGGAAGATGACGCTTTTGAGACGGAGGAGCGCGGTGCTCGCGTCCAGGAGCGGCGTCAGAAAGCGCCCTTGGCAAAGAAGGTCCGCATCGATCTGAGCTCTTCGGGCGGTGCACCGACTAGCCACCAACCTCCTCCACGACACGATGTAAACGACGACTACGCCCCGAAACGACTAGAACAAGATGAATCCGAGTCTGAAGCCGAAGCCCCCAGCATGGCCATAGACGCACCTCCCAAGTACTCAGCACAGCGCCGTCTAGCGCTGGAAAACACCCGCCTTCGAGCAATGGAAGAAAGCCGCGTTGCACTAGCGCAGAAGGCACAGCGAGCTCGCACAAGATGGACAGAGGGAGAGGAAGAAGCTCTTATTAAGTATATGGCCATGTATCCTTCGAGATATGCAACGATATTGGAGGTTGATAAGCATGCACGACTCCTAGAGGGTCGGACGCAGGTTGATCTAAAAGACAAGGCGAGGACGATGGCTTACAATATGATAAGGTAAGTTTTTGTACTAAGTGAGATGGTACGGTTGTTAACACTGTGTAGATCTGGAACGGGATTGAGGCCTGGCTTTCAGAATATCATCAAGCCTACGACCAAGTATGGGAAACTGCTGGTTGCCAATAACTTTACGTGGTGATTTGCGTGCTTGGAGCCTCGTGAAGAGCCAGCACGGGCGTTATAGTGGGAGGTTTCTTCTTGGCTTTTTTTATTCTTTGATACCCAGGCTAGTTTGGCGTTTAATCCTACTAGTCATTTCCGGTCCTATGATATGATCGCTCTCTCGAAGCCAACTTTGTTAAATCTTCTCTCGCCACCGTATTCCCCATTCGCCTTTGGCGAAACTCGCCTCAACAACAACACCCTTCATGACCGCCTCGCACTTCTTCTTTGCCTCCTCGCCTTCAACGATAAACCCAAACGCACATCCTCTCCTCGCTGCTTTCCGGACCATCTCCCGCTCGACTGCTCTTCTCTGTCCCTCGCGCCGCTTGGCTTTCATCTCATCGGTTTCCTCGATTCGTTCCGCCCACCCTTTTTCGCCGCCGACGCTGCCGTTGACGTCGTTTTGCGATTGTGGTGGGCGAATTTTGCCAGAGCCGTAGCCATAGGCTACTTCGTCGGGATGCTGGTCGTGAGTGGGTGTTGACGTGGATTCTAAGACGACGCCTCCTTCTTGCTCGCCATCTGACTCTGAGAGTGATTCGGAGTCGCTGGTGAACTCGTGTGGTGGCTGTGACGCTGGCTTTCCTGATAGTGTTGTCGAGGCGGATGGGTTGGCTGATGTGGCCGGCTCGTCAACCATATCTACACTTCGCCAATCCTCCTCCTTCTCGACAACAAAACGGGCCTTCCGATTCTTGCGCCGTCCGTAAACTTTCTCTGGATCCTTCTCTCTCGCGAACACAATCTCTTCAACAGTGCCACAGTCTACAATAATTCTATGGTCCCCTTTCTTCACTGACTTTGAGCCCTTTTTGCCGTGCTTCTTTGCCTTGGCTTCATCTACACTTCCTTTCTCTTGCTCCTTAACAGCCTCACCATCTCTGAGCTCCTCAGGAGACTTCCCGTCCAACAGCGCGGCGAAAGCAGCTTCGACTTTGCGATCAATGGGTCCCGGTTTACTGTTTCTGCATCGCGCTGAGCAGTACTTGACTTCTGTGGCGCCTTGCTTTCTTCGTTCGCCGATTACGCGCCCACAGCTATGGCAATAGGGTACGGTGTCGCCAACTGTGAGGTAGAGAGGTGGTGGGGTTACGGCATGCTTGCTCGGACGGCTCCAGGAGTCCATCCACGACATTGTGCTAAAGTGTGAAGTTGATGTACGTGGAATGTATGAGTTACTGGGATGCGGCAGTCGATGGGAACTTGGTATTGATCGTGCAGAACGGAAGGGGTTCGTGAAATTGAAGCTCGCGAATTGAGGGTTACGAGCACACGACGTCATTAACGCAGGTACCTGCGTGCACATGCAAGGCGTATTCTTGCGAACATTGGTCGGGTGGAACAGAGTGAGGACTTCGACGACTTGTACATTTCTGCTTCGCGTAATTTAAAGATACAAAAGCTCATGACGCACTTGACGAGATTTTGGCATTTGCGCACGTGGGCTCATACCGAGAGTAGAAGTAGTGGCACTTTACAGGTTGCTACAGCTGAAACCAAGCATGCGATCGTTCCTTTGAACTGCTGAAGAAGAAACTGACTCCTAGAGACCTTGATTGCTTGAATTGGTGTGCAATTACCGGCCATTACCCACTGTCCAAACCCCACAAATTCTCCAGGTCATTCCCTCGGGTTCCCCTACATCCTCTGGCAAGTTGCCGAGCTTAACACCTCCAACGATATCGGGTATCCACAAGCATCACGAGCTCCAATCCATACTCCGTTTCGCCGAGAATGGAGCACTTAAGTCCCCATCTTATGCCTTTTCTTCGCGCTCACATGGAGCAGCAAGTTTTCTGTTGACCTCGTTGGGCTCTATTCTGCGCAGAACTTCATATCACGTCTTCCCCCCGGCATTAGCACCAGCACAAAGCGGGCAAATGGAAGGGTCGTCAGGGTTATCAGCAGAATCTTCATTGCCGATTTCGCCTTTCGCTCAGTCCTACCGACACCACCAGTACATCGCCAAACGACCGCAGAGCGTGCGCCGTCGTAGCAAGAGGGCAAGGCTGCAGCCAAGACCTCGCACCTCCTCCTCCGCGTCCATGTCGCAGCCGCCTGCAGTTGCGAACCTGGACCCCGCGACGGGAGAAACCGGCAACAACGCATCGCGCCCCCAACCCGCAGATACATCGTCAACCCCGGAATACGGCCGGCCCAGGCGGACTACCGTGCAGAGCAATGACATTCAGGACATTCTGCACCCGGGGAATGTGAGGATCAATGTCCAGGGCGCCTTCATCGTCGACGAGGAGCAGCCGGGAACACCACAGAGCGAAGACTACGAGCACGATCCAAAGGACATCAGGCTGCCGAACCACACAACCATCGTGAGCCATGTAGCTGTCGATGTACGTCTCCAATTGGTGGTCGTGTGCTTAATTGGTTGCGCACGCGACGACCAATGAAGCACCCCTCCACCCCTCTTTCAACCAACGGGAAATATGCTAACGCGTTTGTTGCTGTGTAGATTGGAGGCTCTCTCGCAAAGCTCGTCTACTTTTCGCGCGAACCCGGTGACGACTCGATTGGTGGCCGACTCAACTTCCTCAAGTTCGAGACGGACAATATAGGCGCCTGCATCGAGTTCATGCGCAAGCTGCAGGCCGATCACAAACAAAACAATGGTACCATATCAGAGGAGCTTTGCGTCATGGCGACGGGTGGTGGTGCATTCAAGTACTACGATAGGATAACGGAAGCGCTGGGTGTAGAGGTCATTCGGGAAGACGAGATGGAGTGCCTCATTATAGGTACGGCAGAACAGCTATTTAAAGAGCAGCGAAAAGACTTGCTAACATGGACTATCTACAGGGCTCGACTTCTTCATCAACGAAATACCGAACGAAGTATTCACATACAGCGAAGACAACCCCGTAACTTTTATGCCGCATCCACCAAGTCCACCAAACATCTACCCCTATCTCCTCGTCAACATCGGATCCGGTGTCTCTATGATCAAAGTCTCTGGTCCCCGACAGTTTGAGCGTATTGGCGGTACATCGTTAGGAGGTGGAACACTCTGGGGTCTTCTGTCACTGCTTACGGGCGCACGAAGCTTTGAAGACATGCTACGGCTTGCAGAGAATGGCGATAATTCTACCGTCGACTTGCTCGTTGGCGACATCTACGGACAAGCGTACAACAAGATTGGCCTGAAGAGCACACATATCGCATCTTCGTTTGGTAAAGTGTACAAGCAGAAGCGCGCAGCAGAGCGCGATGCAGAGGATGGCTGCAACGGCGACCTGAAGTTGCGCGAAGAGGCAGAGCACGTCGAGGGAGCATCGGAAATACCGCATGGACCCGGTTCATTCCGACCAGAAGACATTTCAAGATCCCTTCTCTATGCCGTGTCCAACAACATTGGCCAGATCGCATATCTACACGCCGAAAAACATGGTCTACCACGAATATACTTCGGGGGCTCATTTATCGGCGGGCATGCACAAACGATGAACACCTTATCCTACGCCATCCGTTTCTGGTCCAAGGGAAATAAGCAGGCTTACTTCCTCCGCCACGAGGGCTACTTGGGCAGTGTAGGCGCGTTCTTGAAGAGGCAGCCACGGAACTGGGGGAGGAGAGAGAGTTTTGTGGGCTCGAGGGACAGCGTTTGAAGAGAGGTGTACGATATAATATGCGAACACATAGAGTGAGCTATTGGTATACGGATGGAGAATATTATGGATACCCCTTTACAGCCCAGGCCCTTACATCTTCCTACTTGACTGATCATTGCCCAGGTCACCACTCACAAACACCACGAGAACAGCTGCATATCTACACGTATAATCACGAGTCAACTAGTGTACTTCTTCTAACGAGACTTGCCATTGTACTTACGCCGCTGTCGCTGCAAATAGCTCCGCTCGCCGAGCGTTGGTCAATAACCCAACGCTGCTAGCAAAAAGACTCGTAAACGTCGCGATTAATCCCAGTCTCCAGTCTGGCGAGCGCACCTTGTACAGCACCACGATGGCGCCGATGAGTAGGAGGGCTGCTAGGAAGGTGCTGAACCACGCTATGAAGGAGCTGATCGCGCGGTCCGAGGCGTATGCTATACTGGTTCTGGATCGTTTGCGGTCCTGTGGGGCTTCTGTCAGTGTCGACGACCATCTTACTGATTCTACCATTTTTCAAACGTCAAAGCAAACCTCTCTTCAGCTCAAGTTGCCTTACTTACCGGGAATAGGAAGCCCATGTGCTCTTGTGCGAAGTTTGTTAACCGATCTGGATTCTCCTGTACCCGCAACGCAACGAGGTCGTCGATATCATCATATAGTCCAGCGCTGTTTCCGCCGAGTGTAGGAAAGGCCTCACCTCTCCCGTCACTTACGTCATAAAAGTCTTTCTTGAAGGCACGTAAGACGCCCTTTGAAGGCGGCGGAAGAGATGCTAATGTGCTTTCGCAGAACAAGGCTTCACGGTATTCTTTAATCGTCTGTCTAATTTGGATCATCAGTTCCCATCTCGCTTTTTGCTTTGCATTATTTTGTGCCGCAGACGCTGCTTCTTCGAAACATGCGAAATTCCGGGCGCATTGTTTTGTTGGCAAGTCAGCTTTTCGATCTTCTTGATCAAAGTTCTGTTGCCGCGCTTGGAGCTCAGCAAGCTCGCTTTGTAGGTAAAGGAGGTTCCGTGCAGATAACTCATCGAAGCGCTTGTATATGAGGGTTGTGCGATCTCGGTCGCTGGCAATGAAGTTTGCAAGAGATGGATATCCAGGCAAATGATAGCTCCTAGATTCAACGTCGAGTTTTGTTCGAGGCATCGTCCCACGAATAACGACCGGTGAGAGCTCACAGCCTTTTAGCAAGGCGCAGTAGGCTGAGCATGCGCTGACACACCTCGATTGGTGAGGGAGCGAGTAGCTTGAGCTGGGTGATAGCCCCACCATCGCTCACTGAGCAGCACATGTTAACTCCATCAACATCGCCTGCACTTTGAGATTTCAACAGAAAGCGATCTGCGCTTCAAGTACGCTGGAAAAATGAGCTACTTCAGCGACGAAGATTACTATCCAGCATCTCCGGGACTTGTTCCCTTTAGACCGAGCTTAACACCACCCCTGTCTGACCCTTTATGGCTTCCTGAAGATTATCATGAGGCTCCTTTGGTATGAACTCAATCATGTTTAAAAAAAAATGTTGCTCATACTCGATTAGGCTCTCACCCAGATTGAGTACGAAGGGGATGGTCTGCTCGCGCGACAACATCTATACAAGGACTTCCCGGCACGTAAGGTAACAAAACAACAATTCGCGGATAAGTCTGCGGACCCACCACTTCCCCCTCTCCTTCGGCATGTCTGATCTTATGGATCCCCGACTTAACAGAAGTAGCACGAATAGCTTCGACTCAATGGATGATGATCCATTCATCAACAATCATCGACCAGCTTTAACCCTGCCACTGTCCCCACCACGACCACCTTCCCCTTCTACTCCTCGTAGAGCACACAAGCCTAGAAGAACTCGGTTAGGTTTGCCTATCACATTGAACACACAAGGTGTTCTTGCTACAGTGTTAGCATGCGCGGATACAGGTGCCGATGTGAACATCATATCCGACGAACTTGCGAAAGCATTAGGCCACACGAGTTATGAAACATGTCCAGAGACGAAGGAATTCGAGCTAGCCAATGGAAAAATCGTCGAAGCTATAGGTCAGATCGAGTCTTCCTGTTCATTCGGCGTCGAATCCGAACTTTCGGTCTCAATGACCTGTATCTTCTATGTTCTGCTCAGAGTTGCAACGCCCATCATCATGGGCATGGGCTTCTTAGAAGAAACAAAGACGATGACTGAGCATCGAGAGAGACTTGTACGGGTCCCAAGGCCTGCTTTTCAGGCTCTTTCCGTATGCTCCGTCGGTAGACCACGGAAGTTGATGAGCTGTGAGCTGGACCACATGGATACATTAGCAACCCCTGACTCCGGGTCCGAGATTGATCTGATTTCGCCAATATTTGCATTCGAACGTGGCCTTGCAATTTATCCCGTAAAAGAAGCGATCGAACTGGCGGATGGCAGCGTTGCCATCACTACCGGGTACATATCTGCTGGACTGTCAGTCGGGTCTGGCGCCACATCGGAATCAATATTAGACCTTAAAAGCACTGTAAAAGTTGACTTCTTCGTACTTGAAGGTTTGGCTCACGACCTTATTGTTGGCGAGGATTCACTAGAAGAGCTGAAGGTTTTTACGGCCAACCAAAATGCTCTTGTCCCCGCTCCTAGCGACCATGGACCATTGGAATTAAACCGCATTCGACATCTCGGCGCGGTAGACCGGATCATATCCTGGATCAAAGATCGCATCAGAGGAAAGAAACCTAATCTCGGATCTCAAGGTATGAGTCACGTGTGCACCACCACCTTACCATCAGGAAAGCTAAGCAATAATTATCCACCAGATCTTCATTCTTCTTTCGGAAGTAATATTCGGGATCAACGAGAGAATGATCAGAGGGAGCGAGAAGCAGCTCGGATTGCAGCTCTACCAATCAATGAACAAGGCGCCGCTATTGAAGCCGAAGTGCGCGAACAAAATGAATACGACATTGCAGAGCAACTCAGTGGTAACTCTCTACCTATGAGAGACTTTCTTCGCAAGCTAACACACAATACCACAGCGCCGCGTCGATTGCCTCCCCATCTTCCGCCTGGGGGCTCTGGCGACTTCAGATGCGATTATCCTGGCTGTAATGCAGCGCCTTTTCAGACTCAATATATTCTGAAGTAACTTTACCACCACCTAGCACAACTATGAATCTAACGCTTCTTAGCTCGCATGCAAATGTCCATACCAGTCAAGGCCAAGATATCCCAGAAGCAAAGGCAAGAGAAGGGTCCAAGAGGAAAAGTGAGATGCTACGCTACGAACCGATCCATCGTGCCCCTGGTTATGTATGCCCCTTCTGCCCAGACAGTGAACACAGATATCCACGGCCAGACTCTCTTTATCGGTAAGTGATCATGGATCCTACCTCCACACCATTGGATGTTCTAATACTTTCAGACACGTGCGTGCGCATCATGTGGACAAAGACGTAAATGACTCTCAGCTTCGCAACGTGTTAGCGCAGGGTCCCGATCGAGAAATTTATGGGCGGAAAAGAAGGCTACTATCCTAAAACCACTTGAGTATTTACCCTCTACAGCTTCTTCTGGTTCCATCCTCAGCTGCGGCACAGTATTAAGATGCGCTGGAACTCCTCGAGTTATATCATGATGCGATAAGATAAAGAGCATCAGCAACCCAAAGCAATATCAGTCGTCATTCCATAATCCATTCTTCTTCGTCATTCAGTCATCATCTCACACAACAGGCCATTCCAAAACAAGGCAACCCGAAATGTGCTCTCGATTCGTCTACACAGAATCATACGTCAACTGTACGGCGACCCCGAAACACGTGATTATAACGTATGACCCTCAGCCTCCCTGCGGTAAACCCGATTGTGGGGGGTATAAGGACGTGAATTTCGGCAAGTCTACCAAAAAGGGTGGCGTCTGTCCTAAGTGCTGAGCGAAAAGGCAAGTCAACTACTGTTCTCTAACGCGGGCGTGAACTTTCGCTTATGACCCCGATCAGGTTGTTTTTATAAAAGTTTAAAGCTGAGGGAGAATGGAAGGACAGTGGCACATATCGAAAATATCTGTTTAAAGTCGGAATGCAATATAATAGGGCGGCCGCTTCAGTTGTAAAACACGTGACACCGCGGCTATCGCTTTGACTTCTTCTGGGCACTCTGTAATACCTGTAATCCTTCACTACCATACCAAACTCACATCATCGCAATGTCTCATATCTCTTACACCACGATTCATCGATACCTCCCTCCAACTGTCAAGCGCATTATTGCGCGCGGCGGTGACTGCTGGATCGGAGAAATCGACGAAACCACCGTCCTCAAATACCCGCAAGTCCAGGGGAAGCCATATCCAGAACTTCAGATTGAAGCCAAAATGCTCAGTGTTCTTGGGCGCCATCCTCGGATTGTGCAGTCGAAGGGTCTGACAAAAGATGGTCTACTCTTAGAGTTTGCTCCAAATGGCAATCTGCACGACTACCTCACTGCTAATCCAGACACATCTCTTGAGCAACGCGTAACATGGTGTATGCAAGCCACAGAAGCTGTCCGTTTTATCCACTCTAAACGAATACTTCACTGCGATCTCCGCCACGATAACTTTCTGCTGGACGCCAAACTTGACCTCAAGCTGGCCGATTTCCAGGGCCAACACTTCTCTGCAGACGGGGAAATTCTCCTTGACGGTCTGTCCCTTGAATCCACCAAAGCATACCTACCCCGGACACCTGCAGATCACGCAAGAATAAAAACAGACCTCTTTGCTCTCGGTGGTGTTATCTACTTCATCATGATGGGCCATGAAGTATTTCCAGACCTAGATAGTTCCAACGACGAGCAAGAAATCGAGCGTCGATTTCGTGCGGGAGACTTCCCTGCTGATCAACATGCATTTTCCAAGATCACGGGAAATTGCTGGAAACTGTGCTACTCGTCAGCGCAACAAGTTTTGGCCGACTTACAAGACGCCTGCGGTGCTAGCGCCCGTAGCGAGACCTTGGATCGTCTAGCTGAGCACATCTCGAGCGTCTCAGACGAGGAGACTTCCCTCCTCGCGACATCGTGGCTCAGTGGTCTTTGCGAAGAGCCGAAAGCGCCAAAGGTTCCACCCCGGATTCGGCAGCTTGTAGGCTTTGATTAAGAGCTCTGTCAGGCACACATGATACGACCAGTAAAGCAATGAGGTATTATCCCAATTCCTTTTGAAAGTGAAGTCAACGCTGGCAAGAGCGGATTATACAACGCAGTAGGAGAAATCTGTATTATTCAAATATATACCCTAATTACTCTAGACTTGTACTAACTCATTAGTCCCGAGACGAGAGGCAGACCATGTACCACTTCAGCCTCGTGCGTCTGGCCAGCCTCGAAAGCCTGGCCTGCATGTTGAGGCATGGCTGTTGCGTTGCACTCTATGATTGGCCGACGGAGCGAACAGCTAGCCGACCCTTCGTAGTCCTCCAAACCGGCTCATGGTATGCCTCCCAAATGCCTTAGTATATAAGGCGGTGCCTCATCTCACGGAACCTTTTCTCAACAAGACCCATAACCAATGAAAAGGTCTTCATGGCAGTCTAACATCCAACAAGTCTCGCTTCTTGAGATAATCCTAGGATCGAGGTTTTCCCGCTGCCCCGCCCCCGGGCGGTTGGCGTGAGGACTGTCGTTTCTTCTTATCTTTTCTTGTTCGCGGAAACCTTGACGAGTTTCCGCCCTCTTTCTCAACAACACGTCTTTGCAGTTAAACTCATGGCATACGTTTATATGTAGAACTCGAAGAACAAGAAAGAACAGCAACCCACGACATCCCATTCCTCTACGGCATTCATCACATACCACGAATGACGAAGTTCCTATCTCGTCCTTCTTCTCCCCGTTTGTCTTCGAACACGAGCTCAATCCGGTCATTCATCAACCCTACCTCTCTCCCTCGCCGCCGGACGGTGCATCAAGGGCTAGGGTTAGTGTGTTGCACACTTCGACAATTGCAGCCGCAGCAACACCTGAATCAACGCCTTCTACCCCAGTTTCGGTTAGCAACGCAAGCATCTTATCAGATAGCCTAGACACGCCAGCATCCGAAAGTTCAACTGACCTTCCGCTCACCACGGCGGGCGATGACTCAAGAACATCTACCCAGCAGTCAATAGTCGCAGCCACGGGCTTTTTCAAGTGCGTAGTGTGTGAAGACGCATTTTCTCACCAGTACGAACTGAAGTAAGCCCCACCTTACGTTGAGATAGTCTCATATTGCTAACCACATGTTGTAGCAAGCACAAATTCCGCAAACATGAGCGACGCTTTCAGTGCTCCATCTCGGGCTGCGGTCAATCAGCCTTTAGTCTAAAGGCTGATCTAAAGCGTCATATACGAACGGTCCATTCTTCAAAGGAATACCCGCTTGCAATTAACTGCTACTTTCAAGGCTGTCCAAAGGAGTTTTCAAGGAAGGATAACATGATGCGACATGTTCGGAGGGAGAATATGACAGGCTAACGAGGAGGATCCCAGATTGGTCTAAATTACCCAGGTGTCAATGTGGTACAGCTAGGAGTCTTGTTCTTCGAGTCTTACAAAATACGCTTTGGTCTCTCCAGTCTGTGACAATGATAGATGCAGTGAGAAGTGGCACTACTAATCAAACCAAGGGGAAATAGACAATTGATTAGGAAAATTACAACTGGACAGATCAGATTCTATGTGGTGGAGATAGTATATCACAAGTAACATATGGTTGGCGGTAAAGGTGCAGTCGGGCCGCCGATGATAGGCACCAGTCTAAGTCTATTTTTGGTGTAGTGACCTCGGGAACCAACATCACTCACCGATTCCATCAACTACCTCTATACAGTCCATGTATTGCCTTGAAAGCACACAACGACATACACCGAGACTGGTAACAGGACTGAAAGATGTCGCAGCAATCTTATTGGCCGGTCGAGAACAACGCCAATTCTGTCATGCATGCTCCCAGTTCACAGCCTGAGAGACAGGCTACCACAGGTTCTGAATCTGAACAGACCCTGGATGTTGTTGGATACCATTTTGTTCCTACAAAATCGAGCGACCGCGCAGCCGATTCTATTGAAACAGCATCCGTTGATAACTCCGTTGTTGACACTGTTGATCTACATCCTCCCACGCCATCAAACGCGCACCTGCCGACCACATATCCGGACATCGAAGCTAAACAGGGTATCCCTCAGTGCACTTTTTGCAACTTAACCTTCGATAACCCCTGCGATTTGGAGTGAGTCTCAAATCTCACGTTCTACCAATTTACTAACCATTTTCGCTCCCAGCGGTCACATGCATCGCAAGCATGAAGGTCAATACAAGTGCACCCACCCCGGATGCTTCAACTCTTTCAAATTTAAAATCGATTGGAAGCGTCATGTTCAAACACATCTAGCCATGGGATCTCGTCCGATGTTCTCATGCCTCGATCCCGGCTGTGACAAGGCTTATCCACGGAAAGACAATATGCTCAAGCATTTCGAAAAGATGCATAGTTGAAACGGACGCTTGAACTGGAATTATGCGATGTCTCGCTTCGTGTTGGAACAGTCTTTCTCAGTCATAGAATGTGAATGAAAAGTGAACATCCTGCATTATCAAGATTTCATAAAGCTTCTCCAGACTCAGTGTCTACGGAAAAGCTCCAACCTCCGCATCCACCCCCGCCTCCTTGAACAACGAATCAACATACTCCTCAATGCTCCTATGCTCACTCATCCCACTGTTAAGAATTACTCCCCCGATATCTTCTAAATCAGCCACCGGCAACCCAGCTTCCCACACCTTCTTCTTCTCCCTCTCCTCATCCCGCGCTGTCATTTCCTCCGGAGTAATCTCATACCGCAACTGACTCTCCCTATCCCGGCACTTCTTCCTCCTCTCATCCAACCTCAACCCAGCGCGCCAATCCTTCCCACCCCAATCTTTCATTTTGCCATGCCACACATGCCGACTTTGCGCCTCGTCGTCTTCAATCCGCATTTCATCGCGCATGCGCAGTACCCTTTCTACCAACGCTATGCGATCAGCTTGGCTGGCGAGATCGTACACGAGGCCCTCTTGTAGATCGAAGTAGTCGTCGCCGGGGTATTGCTCCAGGAGGCTGTCTAGATTTGCAGCGTGGAGAACGGCATACAGGGCGCGGAGGGCATCAGCTTCTTGGGTTCCGCGCAGGCCTTGGACTACAACGCTAGTTTTGAATGCCTTGGGTTGAACTTGAAGCGGCGGTTCGGATGGTGCCACCACCTCCTCCTCAGCGGCATCATCGAGGTGCGATAAGTCGAAATGGTGGTCTAGTCGGTCGATCCAGATAATCGGCTCGATACCATCTCGTAGGTGTTTACTCTTGAACTCTACTCTTTTTGTCTTGTTTTTTTCATCGACTATCCTTGGCTGCAGACCGAACGGCATGAACAAGTCCACGCACGCATCGAGAAGACAACTCCGCATAACAGCGCGCTCAGCTTCTTCGAAACGCGGATGGTAAAGTGTCTTTTCTTTGCCATCGCGCAGGGCGTGCAAGAGCGCGCCATCTTTCCAAGGAGCAGGCCGCAGCACAGCACATCTCTGGTCGGTGAGAACATCGTAGTATTCTATCACACTTCTTGCAACGGCCGCTAAATCTTCCCGGCCTTGCATTTTAAATTCTACGGTTTCTACTCCTCTCTTCGACTTCAAGTTCGGTGCGGTTTGCGTGTGCAGATATAGGCTATGCTTGTTCAAGGGGGTAGGGCCGGTGATGTAGAGGCCCCAGGATAGCGGCTCGTATCTAAATTTTAGGATGCTGTTGGTTTCGCCGACAAGATTGTAATCGAGTTCCAGCACGTTGAAGAAGTACGTGAGGGCCAGGAGGGGTTGTGGTTGCTGCTGCTCTAGCGTCTCCAAGGCTTTGACGAGGAAGCCTTTCTTGGGGGGTTGGCGGTAGAGATCTTCGAATATGGCTTGATAGAAAGGGTGTGAACAGGACATGGTTGGTTGCTTGATAGGTACGATGGCGGTAAATGGCGGTGAACTTGGTGAATTTGGCAGGCAGTCGATTTGGAGTTGTAGGAAGGAAGAAATTCGCAGTAGTGTGTAGACTTGAATATTACTCTCCTACAGCGTTGAGTCGTGTGGCGAGAATTTGACAGCTTACCCATGGTTGCGGTGCTAGGCGTACCAGACATCATCCGGTGCACTCAGTAAGCATCCATGTCTGTGGCATAGTGAAGCCAGGGACTTGAGCGTATTTACGCTTATTGTTTGGTAGCTGATAGGTCACTGAAGCCATCCAGGCCTATTTTTCGAATCATCCACATAGAGTGCGTGGAAGATTTGTTACTACGTATCTTTTGACTTGGTAAGAATAAAAATTGGGTATCTACTCAGCCGAACGCCAGCCGTTGTTGATGCAATGCAATGTCCACATAAACGCCTGCCCAATGCCCAAATCTACTCGTATGTGTTCTCATAGGGGTCCACATCATCGATGTCGTCGTCCTCGCCGTTATCGAAGTATTGCTCGGCGTTGTAGTCGTCATCTGACTCCTCGGAATCGGTAGATGCGGCAGACCAGTTGTCCTCCTCGTCTACAGCGTCTGGCTTATCGTCGTCGGCCTCTAATTCTTCCTCATCAGCGTCTTCGTCTGGGTCCTCGTCGGCACGCGCTTCTGCCTCGATGGTGCGGTTCTGTTCCGACTTGATTAAGCGCTCGATCTGGGACACGGCATTGACTTTGGTGACGCCGAGGGTTCTGCGTTTCCTTGAGGGGTTTCCGTCGCCTCTGGCGCCATCTAAGATTGAGCGCAGCTCTGTGGGAAAAAGGTCGGTGACTAAAGAGGCATGAGTTGTAGCTCTTTCCCTCCATCGTTCATGACAACTCACCATATGGGCGGGCGTCCAGCGTCGGCAGTCGTCTCCGTACCTTCAAGTATTTTGCGGAGAATGTCTGGTTATCGGTGAAGGGATTGAATAGCGAGGTTTCGGTAGGCGCATGCTCGTTGGCCTTTCTCTTGAGGCCGTTTTTCATGCCATCGTTCAGAATGGTGTAGAAGGGTCCTTCGTGTATGCGGTCGCGTACTGCGAGGTAGTGCTGGACCATGGAAGCCTCGTCGGCGGTCGGTGGAGGGGCTTGGGGAGGGGGGGCTTCCTGTTGATGCTTTAGCTGCTGGTCCAGGGACGCGCTGTGAAGGCTGCTGGCTGTGTGCTGCGACTCTGATGGCTGGCGAGGCATGGCGGCAGGAAACCATGATATGACCAAAATCGAATATGCGAGTGCAGCTATGCAAATGGAAGGCGAGGTATGCAAAAGCTTACAGGAAAGCGCTCGGCAGGCCCCTTCTGAATGTCGAGGCCAGTCAAGTCCCAGTTCAGCTCAGTGCCAGCAATCGTCACAGTGCCTCGGGCGGGATTGAAGGCCCCTCCACGCCCTCCAGCACCCCCGCCTCTTCCTCCTCTTGCCGGCGGCATAGCGAACGACTACGCGTGATTCGTGGATCGACGTCGTCTCGAGGTTACTTCAAGAGGAAGAATAGAGCCAATTGGACATGGACGACGACGTGGTTATAGGAAAGCTGCGGACCGAGTCAGAAATTATCTGGAGCAGCTGGAGCCGCGCTTTGTTGGCTTTGACCAGGCCGGGTGGGGCACCAAAAGCGAGCCTTGCCCTCACCGCCCCGCCAAACCTTGCCCTCCTCTACGACTACGCCATCCATCGCAAGGGTACAATATATGGCCAGACTTGTTAGACATCTAAGAAATACCCCGTGTCGTGTCGTGTGTATCGCGAGGCCAAGATCGAAAGCCGCTCTCAGACATTGACGTCGAGCAAACCGAACCGCTGCACCCACTCCGTCCCACAATACTGCGACGCGATAGTCGTGCTTTAGGTTGTTCACGCGCAGTCACATGAGCTGAACTAGAACCTTCTCCAGTCAGCCTGTTCTCGCCACTACCTGCAGTCTCGCAACTTGGTACGACGCCATCCACCTCAGAAGCTGTTCACGCAGAGGTCGACATGGCACCGCCGTCCGCTGTTCTGACTGACCTTTCAGCTCACCTGCTCGAGGTAGACGGAGACGCCACAATTCCGCTGGACACAGACTTGCTCGAGAAATGCGAGCTCTTCACGAGCACGCCGGAGTATCGAGGCCAAGTATGGAAAGAGACAAGACCGCTGTTCCTGCAAATAGCAGCCTTGCTACCAAAATTACAGCAGGATCCGTCGGCACTGACCCATTTCATTACCAAGCTAGCTGAGCCATATCGGTTCGACGACATCAAAGATGTTGACTTTGAAGTTGGACTCGATGTGCAGGCCACCCCATTTCACAGTCTTATACTTACATTGCTCGAGAAGGCCACCGCGAGTAGCGTCGATGCTCAGGCACTAGCAAACAGGCCTGGAGTCATGTCGTCCATCGTCCGTTTATGGCTATGCGCTCAAGATGCTGGCGTAGCAACTCAGGCGGAGAATCTGCTCACAGCACTGCTAAAGATTTCGAAAAACGAGCCACTATCAGCCGAGCCCGAAGCTCCACTTCACACATATGGCACTGGTCCCATGTGGCGGCGGCTGTTTGGCGATCGAGACATCATTTCTCTTTATTACCAGTACACTTCGCCCAAGCAGCTCACTTCACCGCCACTGCCTCTTCTCAACCAGCGTGACAAGACCATAGCGCAAGCCAGACTGTTGTCTTGGCTTCCTCGTGTGGGCGTCATGGACTGGAACGCTGTCGTCTCCTCACATGGTCTCGATGTCGAGCGGGAAGCTGGGCTTCGCGAGGGTCAAGGCCTACTCCACTATGCTGCGATGAAGATGGTGGATACCGAGGACGACATGCTCATGCATATGACGCTCATCCACTTCTTCAGCGCGTTGATCACCTCCGTCAAGACAAAACCACATCTCACGTATGTCTTGCCCACTAGGTTGTATGCACCTACTTTTACTGATAACACACTAGACACTATGATTCAAGTCTTTCCTTAGATTTTGTCAAGGAAGAAGGCATCCACAAGGGCATCATCGACTTCCACACGTCAGACAGCCCAGGCATCGAGCACTCTTTCCTGAGTACTCGCACGGCGCAGTATATCAGCGACTATGCCTCCAATTACCCCGAGAACTTTGAAAACAGCCCCGACTTATCCGTCGTTCGGAACTACGTTCATCGGAATATCCGCAAGTGTGAAGCTCGCGATCTCAACATCATCGCTTCGATGCCTCGATCGACCCTCGTTCCTCGCCGGTCGTCAGGGTTGGTCTGGGATGATTGCGTGATTCTGGACCTGCCCATCACGAGGACGAATCCAGATGCGCTGAAGACGCTTGCAACTATCTTCCACGGGCCACCAAAAGAAGAAATCACTTATCCCCAGGTCGAGACAGTTGGCACCGAGCCCAAGCGCACACTCACAGAAAGTGTCTTCGCACGTGTCCTAACCGCCCTTTTCTACGCCAAGAAACCTTCCATGTTCTCTGACATTGTCACACATATTGAAACAATTGCGATGCAGGAAAACGCTCTCGCAGCACTGGCCCTCGTGCGTGCTTTCATCACCGCATCCTGGTCTACCGAATCGCTCCCAGACATCATCCCTGAAAATGATCCGACCTATGCTCGGCTCAACAGCTTCCCCAGCTCGGGACTCGCGCTAATACTAGATCCGAGTATCAGCGGGGGAGTGCTCCCTTCGTTGCTCAAGCCCGCCACCACATACTCGAATCTAGTGGGCGGACGAGGCGATGCTGAGAACGCCGCGTACCAGGTTGCCATGGCCAAATTTGCTTTACTGAATACGCTGGGGAAGAGGTTAGAAGAAGAGGGTGGACGACAGGATGTGTTAGCTATGGTAAGGAGGAGGGTAAGTGAGGGTCCTTGGGGCGTGAGTGGCGGCGTTGGGAGCAGGATCGGGACTTTGGAGCTTTGAGCTTTGGAGCTCAGACTCGGACGATTTTCTACAGCGAGCAGCTCATGTAACAAACTGCAGAGACCATCGTGCACTCGTGCGCGGAGTAGGTCAGACCTAGTTCCCAAGACATTAGCCTTGCTATCTGCACATGTCTCGCACTTTTTGTAACGTAGATAGCTGGCGACATTATGCGCATACTGTTCACTACTCGGTGCTATGCCCGGGCGAACGACCAAATGGGCTAGCTATGCATCCTGTATTGCCGCTCAATAAACAAGTATAACCATTGCCTAGTAAGTAGTATGCCTCCTTGCACGGCCACAGACGGTATTTAGCGGAGGCTGACGAGGCCACGTGTAGCCCTATCCGGGTTAAGCGCTTTAGCGCAGTCGCGCCCTTCATCATATTGCAACACACCGAGCAGTATTGTGTCAGCCTGGTCTTCATTTCTTTTGTAGGACAGCTTGATGTCTGCACAGTATTCGAATGTGTAAATTAGCATACAGTAGCTATCAGCAAGGCTAGTCTGTAGTGCGATGATCATCTAAAGTCGAGACTGCCTCATTAGTTCCGGTGTGTATCCGTCGTGGGCTGTAACCTAGCGCGTTGTTTATTTGTTAGACTCATATGCAGTATTCGGGCCGGTAGGAAAGGTTAGCACGTATACATTGTGGCTGGCGTTAGCCATGTGCTATGCCCCGACAGCACGGCAACCACGCGGGTGAAGCAACTTCACACAGATTCAACTCGAATTACAGGTATGAGCTAGAGGAAAAAATGATGGTAATAATGGTAATACTCGTCTGGGTAGTTCTCCATTCTCCATCATAAAGAGCAGGTGCCTACGACCTCATGAGTCGCACCGCTATCGCTTGAACGCCTTCGCTGTGCGTAATCATACAAATACAGGACCAGCCTGTCTCTCATGTCCAAAGCCGTCCATGCGTCTCTTTCTATCATTCCAATAAGCACCCTCACATGCTGTGCCTCACTGTGATTCTTCAGGCTTGTCGCTTGTTCCTGTCTTCAGGTCTTTGACGAGTTGCCGTCCCATCATTCTTGAAATCTCCTTTGCGTAGTCCGACATGCGCATGTCTGACGTCTCCTGCTCACTCTTGCCCTCGTACTGCTTTTCCGAGTAAGGCGGTGGGGCATCTGTGTATCGTGCATACTCTGCATCGATGGCTGTTGAGTTGATCTCGTTCGACGAGGAGCTGGTAGATGCCATGGAGTCGTCGCTTTGCTGCTGAGAGTTGTTGGATGGAGGTGCGAAGGAAGTGTACTGCTGTTGTAGTGTAGAAGCTTCTTGCTTGTGAGCGTCGGTATCGTGGGCGGAGGAGTGCTGCATTTCGGCTTTGTTGACTGAGTTTCCTGAATCGTGTCGTGATGAGGTCCAGTCTTCACGGGGGCATTCGCGCTCTGAGACTTTGACTTCGGGGTAGCGGTCCATTGCTGCCTTGTTTCTTCCTTTCTTCCTGGTAGAAGTTGCTCGTGTAGGATGGGAATCTTGTATAATCCTTTCCACAGTATGTACGAAGAACGACTAGTGAGTGCTGGCGGTATGCGTATTGGCTGGTGTAAGAGACCGGCCTACGTAGGACCAGAGCGGATTCGTGGCATATGAAGCGGTGCCCTACTCTCAGACTTGCTTAAGCGAACAGCAATCCTGCAAAGGCATTGCGCGACGTCATTTTAGCGCCGCTGTACCCAGCCATGCTTGACAATCGCAATCCACAATAGGAAATGATAAGTGGCCAATCAGATGATCTTTCCGCAAAGGCACGAGGTGTGACGAGTACTGTCGTTCATGGCTGGCATCTACCTACTCCGCGGTGCTGCATTCAGCAATGAAGCGTTTCAGTGATAGCATCGCGGGCACCAGGGGCGTTTGTAATAAGGGTGACGTTTGGTGATGAACGTTTGTGGGGGGCGAACGCGAAGGAAGGAAGCGTGGCGCTGGAACATTGGGTCGTATGATGTCATGCATCACGATCACCATCTGGCCGTGCCGCGTCACACACCCCAGACAGACGTGAAATGTTGATCATACGAACCGGTTTGATACTGTACTGCGATATGGCAAATATAACGATGGGTATCTGTGTCCCTTGGATGGACATTGCTCAAAAAGACGTGACGAAAAAGGATGCGATTCTGCAAAAGCAAGCAGACAGGGGTCCCACGAACTTCACGCCTTGATCCACGCCTTGACCACACTCCTGAGCTTGTGCATGCCCTTCGCCCTCTTCCTGTGGCCCTTATGTCGCTCCAGCTCAACGTGCGTTGGTGCGTTGAAACTACCGCTTAAGCTTCCGACTTCTCGATGCCGGTTTGATTGCACTGGCGATAGCGAGTGGTACTGTTCTGCAGATGGAACCCGTCTCTGACGCTCGTGGTAGTCATCGGACGATCTAAGGTAATAAGCTGATATTGCAGCTGGATGAACAGGTGCCTCGACGTCAGTGGATCTGCGCGAGCGTGCTGGTGGTGGGGACGCTGCAGGCTGAAGATAATCTACGGGTCCTCGTACAGTCGTATTTGATGAGACGGAATGGTTTCGCCGACCTGCAGGAATGTCACCCACTGAACTTCTTTGTGCTCCTATTGACATCAGAAGAGACTTGGTCGAAAGATAAGAATATACGCACTACGTTGCTGTCGCTGCCATTCGTCCCATTGCTCATGCTTCCTCGTCGTACCTCCTAGCGGAACAAGAGCGCCATTCATTCCTCTCGACAAATCAAGAACTTGTTTCTGGTATTTGCACACGCGACGCTCCAATTCAGAGTTTGTGTGAAACGCAAGTACGAACTACAGCACTTATCTACCCACTCAGTCTTATGTTTCACTCTCCTTACCCACGTGGTATCAGGTACCCCATACCGTCATCGCCTCTCCCTTCCCAATCGGGTTCTCGGTGAGGCCACATCGAACGGCAACCATGGGTAAGCGGCCAATCTAAGCCTCGTCAGGCTGGCATGTAGAAGTTGATGTTCAGTTAAAGTTGCCTCGCAAGGGAAGGTTCCATGTCCTCCCTAAGGCTGACACCGCGGAGTTTGTTCGAGAGCCGACGTAGGTAGGACGAGACAATGCAGGGTCATATTAGCGAAGCGTATCTGACGGTATGGCTGCGGAGAGCAGAACAATGCGATGAAAGGAGGATATTCGGTTAGACGAGTGAACTGTGGTTGAAAACGGTAGAAATTCGTCTCTTGAAATTACTAGCTGTGATATCAGCGCCGTAACAGACAGCGTGATGTTGAGATGTCGGGCGATGGAGAGACTTGTGGCCTCTGCACATACGCCGTACAAGCCACTTTCTAATGACGCTAAAGGATGAAGGAATGCGGGGAACCTAACATTAGGAATGATCGTCGCATTCGTTGGGTGCAGGTATAAATCCCTTTTCAAGATTATACTTGTGTCGACCAACCTTGGAAGTGCGAGATCGCGCAACATGAAACAGGAATCACAGTAACTAACATGCAGATAAAACATGCCGGATCCGATGGCTTGAAACTTCATTTGCATCTAAACATAGAAGCAATAGCTTCCGCACCTGATAAGCCTCCACGGAAATTAGGCGTGGCGCAGCGGAACCCTCGGGTGCCTGACTGTTGCGGACGAGTGCGCTGACGCGGACATAAGCTCAGCCACATGGATAGTGGAAATACGTAAACGGAAGCGTAACACCTCAACAAATGCCTCAACATATATAATAGTTTTGACTCCAAGGGACAAAATCAATACAACGCAGTTCAGGATTCCGCAAAGCATGTAACTTTTGGTGGTCCAACGCGAAGAAGGTATGCAACCCATTGTACAAAATTCAACATGCATCATCCCTGACGCCAGAACAGGAACTCACGTCGACGTCAAAACAACAAGTGTCGAACAACAGCAACAACACCATCTTCAACTCTGCACTGAAACCAGACAACAACAACAACAACAACAACAACAAATTCATAATGGACCCCGCATCTCCATCGCCCGTCTCACAAATCATGAACTCTCCTGGGCTTCCGCCCATTCCAGACCACATCATCGTAACGTTCGAGGGAAAAGTCCGAGAAATGCTGCGGATAACACGCGACTCGACGGATGAGAAGCAGAGAGGACGATCGGGGTCGAGGCAGCGGTACTATACGGGGGACAGGTCACCGAAGCGGGAAATCGATTGAGGCCGTCGGATGTGCAGGGTACGGAAATCCGTAATTACGATTGGACAAAATATGATCTTGCGTCGTCGACGATACCATGGCGTTTAAGGGGGTGGGAATTTCGGGTCATCCAAGGACACCTGGGGCTGAGTACCTCCAGCATCTTCCCTGGGTTGGTGGGAGCTTGATCAATATCACTTCATCCTTTTCAGAATGTAGCTTCTTTCGTTATTCGATGCGTGGATCCAACGACAGTGAATACTCCTGCAAGCTTATTCTTCACCGTTTTACAGGCTTGCGAGATGCAGGTTCCCCATTCTGCATTTCCACAGCTTTTCTCTTCCGTGGAATTAGGCTAGGTGGAGCAATTGCCTTCCTCGAGGCTACCTCTCGGCTGCTGGGAGGGGAAAGCTCTATCCTTAGCGAGCTTTGCGAAACTGCCTTTCTGCGACGTCCAGTGGTGTTGTCACGAGAACAATCTTGACGTCTCTTGATTGCCGCTTGCCTGTCTTTATGGGCATTGATTCTGTTCAGGATATACACCGGTCTTGGATCCGGTTTCACTTGGAAAATCCTGTTGGTAGTAGAGGGCCCTGGCTGTCGCTGCATGAAGGCCAGCTCGCTGTCCAACATCGCATCAAACAGCTGAAACAACCCAAATATTGAACACAATGGGAATATATGTTTCTTATGCCCTTGGGTTAGGCTTATCGTTGGAGCCGTGCCGGTTTTCTCATCTTCCTCGCCCAAGATGACCAGTGCAACAAGCTCGCGGCAAGGCGCATCCTGAAACTTGTCAGCATAGGCTAGCAACACACACAAATTGAGTAGATTGAAGGAATAGAAGCTTACCATGAAAAAGAATTCGCGGGGTGTACGAACAGTTTGTCGATATTGAAAGTGACAAGGCCAAAGAACACTAGCAACGAGGCTTACCGCAAAGCAGCGGTTTCGAAGAGAGAAGCAATTGCTGATCAAGAGCTGGCTGGCCTGCTTGAATTTGGGACTTATCAACTGGCCGTCCCGGATCTCCTTGAAGTACGGCAGAAAAGGGGTTCGGTCGACGAGTGCCAGCTTCTGGTCTAGTGACAATCCGTCATCGAGCTCGGCGACAGTGTGGTCCTCGTGATCACTGGAAGCATAATAGAGCTCCCACATGGTATTTGTGAAGCTCATTGTAGCTAGCGGCTGCTATTCTGCCGCCCGTTTGACCCGCCTGGAATGATGTAGTACCGGAAGAAGGGCCCGATAGGATTCCTAGACCGTGAACCCTCGTGAAAGGTACGCAACTGATCAGTCGATTGGTGCGAATTCAACTCAACCAGTGAGCAATATCCAATATCGACCCAAGGAGCACGATGCTCGTTTTTTACCAACTATAAATGAAGTGAATATAGCCGTAGTTCGCAAAGACAGTGAGGAGGTGGGAAGCTGACTGCGCAACGAGGTGCTAAAGCACAGAAAGACACCCACAAAAGGTAAAGATCTCTAAAACATGATTCTCTGCTTCAAAAAAAAGGGTGTGTACAGGAGATAGAGAGGGCCACTCGTGCGACGTCACTCTGCTACTTGCGTAGCCAAGCCTTCCAGCACGATTGGACGGAGGCCACGCACCATGCTAAAGTATACGACCAATGAAGCAGAATACAATTCTAAAAGCTTCCAAGTCTCTCGGTGACTTCGACTTCCCTGAGTCTGGAAGGTGGAAGGCCCTATCTTTATGATCAGAAGGCGTCATTCTGTCCACATGTTCGTCACAACAGCTGATAGAACGCACTTGCTCATCAAAGAAAAGCCATTATGTCAGAATAAGAATTGAGGCTTCATGTGCTGGGAAAGTGGACATGAGGGGTTTGATATTAGCACTCGATTTGCATATACGCCTTCCTCATCGTCGCTCAAATCCTGTACAAAGCCTTCCTTCCAGATTCGATGTAATTTCCAAATTTGGAGTCATACCCACATCAAGGTGAACAGGCGCCGAGGAGAGGAGGCTCGACGAGTTTGGAACCGATAGCGCGACCCGTCGACTTTGAATCGGTACATCCACTCCCCCGAAAGCGCTTTCTGATCAGCACCAATGAGTATGATGTGGCGAAACAGACACGTAACAAGAGGCCATGTAGAGGGTGCATGAGCTGTTCAAATGTCACATGTCAGGAACAATCACTAGTTAGATGACTGAGATAGCATAAAGGCCACTTCACACTCAATTACTGAAAATAAAATATGCAATTCAACAGAGCACAGGATATCTTCAGCACACACGTCACATACAGCATAGATAGAGCTCCACAGCGGTAAGCAGAAACACCATTCGTCATAATATCCTACAGTATATGCACGAGCGCGGTGAGAAACGCCTCGCCACTAGCTCTCCTCCCAGTCATCCCTAGTAGTTCGCCAAGCAAATGCTACTCTACAAGAATGCGCAAGGGAATAGTAACTCGTCGCCGTAAATAAGAATACCCAACCTGGAAAACGCCGTGCTTTTTTGTATCGCCAATGAGAGAGGCCAAGGATCCCCATCCGTCCAGAGCTGTAGGTATTTTTGCGGGCCCACTCTTATATTTTGCCCGCATACGGTCGTTGTCATCATCCCATTTTACCGGCCAGCCCAGAGATGATTCCTTGAACCGTAGTCAACGAAGAGAAGGCAATAGGGTAATTAGGAGAAGGGGACGAGCTCCATGACCATGCAATAAGGCGAAACCAGAAAACCCGCTACGCACGTAAATGCAATAATCGTAAGGTGTTGATGCTGCTATCTAAGCATCCCAACGATAAGATGGTCGATGAGGAACATCTAGAGTCAGTTCGCCCTGTCGATCCACTGACCGACTAAGCCAGTGGTCGAGGACTCTGTTGCGCATGGGTGAAAAGAGCGTTGAGAAGCCGCTCAACCTTGAGTTGGCGATAGGTTAGCGTTGCCCGAAAAGCGACTCTCGAGAAGGGAACGTACTTCGGGCGCTGCTTTGACGAACGGCAGCTCCCAGAATGCATAGACGCGATTCTTCAATATTTCCAGCAGCGTGATTATAAGTCCCCATGGGTGAGGACGATGAACTAGCAGGCGTTCCAGGAGCACACGGGTAATGGTCTCTTGGATCTCCAGTGATTGCGAATCGTTGTTGGGAGGGCCAAAGAGGTGTAAAAGCGTATAGCTGTAGAAATGGGTGTGGGTATTTGGAAAGCGGAGCTGATTGGCAATTGCGCTGATGAAGTGAAACCTTGCTTCAGGGTGGAAGTCCTTCACCAGTCTCTCGATGACTTTGGCAGCTGCACTGTTTTCGTCAAACAGCGGCGCACTGGCTGTCCCAGCACCCAAGGTTGTAATCCCAATATAGAGAGTAATTGCATGGATCAAAGCTGGGTCGGCGGTGGTTGGGACTAGTTCGAAAGCCGCAGCCTTCGCCTGCGAATAGTACACCGCTTGGCAAACCTTCTCCACGTCTTGGTTCTTGATATCGGAGCCTTTAAGAAGGCTATCAATGGTGCTCTTGATACCCGCGTCCACAAGGATCTGTCCAATCTCTGCGCGGATGATTGGTGCCTGTAGATCGTTCTCCAGCCGATCCACCTTGAGTCCTGCGGTAAATGGGTCGGGCATCTCCAGGATAGTAGATGGGTATGCGCTGACTATCAGGTTCCGCAGTTGCGTGCAGTGCATTGGGATGCTGTTGCAGAAGCGGAAATGGTTTTCAACGAGAAACTCTGGAAAGTCGTGGTGAATCACGAGTAACACACGCAAAACGCCACGGTAGAACTGCTGAGCCATGAGCGTCTCTCCGGTTGGCTTGATCAACTGACCAGTAAAGATCAAGAGCGTCTCCATGAGCCGAGCATATACATCCCAGCGTTCGTCTTTCTGTCCCGCCTCCAACATGGCTGGGATAAAGATGCGATGTGCAATGAGTGCCAACCAAGAGAAGGTGAAGCGCTGAAAGTGGCTTGGCTGCAGAATCAAGAGTGCCCTAGCAACAGACATGAAGATATCGGCCTTCTGGTCAGCCAAGGCCTCATCCTTGACGGCTTCGTTGAGTCGGAACAGTATCGTAGAGAAAAGTCTGAAGAAGACCTTCTGGTTGAAGGCATCCCCACGCGCGTTATGATGATGGCAAAGGACAAGCACCACGACAACAAGAATCTGGTCCAAATACCTCGCCTTGCTCTCCTTGACGGCACCATCTTGTTCCCCTTGGTAGACGACAAGGTCGACGATCAGTTTGCCAAGGGCATCGACCTTGATGGTCGCAATGTCTTCATTCCCCGTGCCATATGGTAGTGAGTGTTCGCGCTCATACGCAATGACAGAGGTGTCAACGCAGGTGCGGATGAACTCAATGGATGCTTCCTGAGTTTCCATTATCTTTTGCTTGTGAAGCTGGTAGATGAAGGCGCCGACGGTCTTCTTCGGCGCTTCGGAATGTTGCAGATGTACCCATTCGTCAAAGACGTATTCAAGTTGATCTACAAGCGCAGATGCAGGTGGAGTCAGAGACGACTCTGTGGGCGGCGCTTGTAGATTGGCGATCACACTCTTTCCGAGCTCAAATGCGTCATCTTCTGCTAGCCAGTTGGTAAGAGCATCAATGGATTGGGCGAAGTCAGCACGGAATGCGCTTGGATGCTCGTTGAGTAGTAACTCTTCCATCAAGCTAGAAAGCATCTCTACTGCGGCCACACGACGCTCCTGGATAGCCTTCGCGATGGTTGTATTCAGGCGGTGCATGTCCATGAGGCTTACTTCCATTAGCGCTACCATGACTGTGGCCTTGAAGATACGGTCATCGTCATGTAGAGTAGCTAGCCACATCAACACTTGTCGGGAGGTCTGGACGGACAATTGGCACAAATGACTGAGGAGATGCGCCATGACCTCAATCTCTAGGCGGCTTAGCGAATCCGAGAAGAGATGGTTTGTGACTTGTCCAGCGATGCGGAAAGCCCATGTGTCCTTATTTGGGCCGGCAAACTCAATGCTCGAAATCAACTGGTCGAAGACTTGGTGAATGGTGCTGCTGCCAGCTTGAAGGTCGTTGATGCGCTCCTCGGGAGCCTCTTTAATGACACGCGTGAGTTCAATGAGCAGGTCCTCTACGCCGCGCTGGCCTCGCTCCGGACCGGCATTCTCGATGTAGCCATTCAACTGTTGCTGGGCGGAAGGAGCGTGTGATGACTGGAGACTCTGTAGTCGAGGTTGCTGCGCGGGTTGACGCGGCTCCGCTGGTGCAGCACCAGGGGTTGGTAGGTTTGGTACTGCGGCGAACTGATCTTGAAGGACATCCGGGACTTGTCTCCCGCTGTCTTGCGAGTTATTGTTCGCGTGAGGGGCACCTCGTGATTGTCTACCAAAATCTTCGTAGATAGCTAGTTGTTCTCGGTTCAACCCTCCTGTGGTCTGTTTGTACGGCTCTGGGATGTAGAAAGCCCATGGGCTGATGTTGGCGTCCTTGAAGGGCTCATTTGGACGAGTGTTGCGGAAGATTCGGCGAATTCGGACAGCTTCTTCGATTTGCATATCGATCTCAGCAAGAGATGACATTTCAGCAGCTTGTTCGACAGTGTTGCAGACAAGGTCGAGGTTATCATTCACGAACATCAAAATATGTCCCTCAGGCAGGGCATGCTCAGGGAGATCTCTTGCCGTCACACGAATGTTGTTCTGGATACTCATGCGCAAAGGCTCTTTACAGGTTACAAGAGCCAGAGCACCAGATAGGGATTTGACGACAGTGTGAGCCGCATTGCGGAGCTTCTCCTCATCCGGTTCCATCGCAAAATCCTTGTTGATGAGTTGCGATGTCGAGATAGCGGCAATGGTCACGGATCGTTCGACTACCGGAGCGATAATCTCCTGAATAGCCTGGTTGACAGCAGTAAGGAAAATCTTCTTCAGACCCGCGGGAGGGACCACGTTTCCAGAGGGTGGGTACTGCAGCTGATTTGTGAAGTCGGGTAGAGCGGCGGTAATTGCTGCGGATGAGAAGCGCTCGCTGGGGCCTCGGGTACGGTTTAAGCTCATGATAGACAAGTCCCCAAATGCTTCCATTCCATCTGTTACCATCGACCCAAGGAACTCCTCGTCGGCTTGTGGTCGTCCTCGAATGGTCTTGGTGGGTTCGATTTCCTTATGATCCAAATCCAAGCCCTTGCAGAGGACCTCGATCTCGAATTTTTGGTTTAGCTTCAGATCCGCGTAATGATACAGCTCCATTAGTACACCTAGCATCTCCATTAACCATGGATTAGGCGGTTGAAAGATTGTAGACTTCGCAGCCTGTACCAGCACCTTGCAGGTGAATGGTATTACAAGCAATAGACGGTCGGTATCGTGACCCTCGTGCAACAGGTCCTTGAAAGATATGTTCCGAAACTTGATTGGCTGATCGCGCGCAATCGTCAAGGAACCAAGCCAAGAGCCCAAGTTCTTCAAATGGCCACGCTCTGTCGAACCGAGCGCAGAGTCGGTATTGAGAATGCGGATAACGCTGGAATACGTCTCGCGAAGGACCTCTGCCCATAGGATCCTGTCATCGAAGAGTTCCAATATATCGAGATACAGTTGTTGGAAGTTTGGCTGCATTTTCGCACGTTCTTCAACAAGGTAGTTGGCGAACCATTGATGATGTCGATCCTCGACGGCCTGGGTGAGATCCGTGATCTTGTCAAGTAAATTACGTTCGGACACGTTGTTCAACACAAACAGCACCCTGTCTTGTACATCTTCGTCTGGATCTTCGTAGAGTTCTGGCCGGAGCGGTGAGTCAACATGGAGGCAGGTAAACTTCGGTATAGCGGATTCTTGTTGAAGAGTGTCTTCGATGCCATTGCCGTTGGTCAATCCAATGCCGTTTTGACCGTCTCCATTAACCTCGCCCTCTTGTTGGCCGACAACCTCCTCAGCCTTGGCGAAGATTTCCGTTCCTTGGAGTCCTGGAACGATCAAAAGCTGGTCACAATAATTGGGCCACTCAGACAACCGATTCGAAAAGTGTAGGAGTGCTTGAAGTCCGAATTTGTACATCGAGTCCTCGGGCCTATACTCTTGAACGGCCTCCAAGACCATCGCCAATCCAACCTGGAGCGCAATTCTCGAAAGCAGATTGAAGTTGATGATCCCGCCAAAGAGCACAGCAGTTGTTGCTAATGCCTCTAGTGGGTATTCACCAAAACAATTATATTCGTCGAATAAGCCATGAATCATGCATGCAAACAACTCTTGCTCGGCAGGGTCGCGCGATTCCTTGTACTTTTTCAATACCGAGATGATGTCGCGTACGTCACTTTCGCCACTATACATATTCTTGAAGTGTTCCTGCATTTTCTTGTCGGCGTCTTCTGGTAGGCCGTTTCCGTGTTGGCCGTTGGCATCAATGACATCGTCCACACCTTCACCGTAGTTGATCAAGCGAGGATAGGCTTGGATGCAGTTTCGTTGTAAAGGTAGAAGCTCTTGTTCTGGTAATCCGCATTCTGCAAGGAACCAGAGCAGTGGGTAGACTGTCTTCACGGCCAGAGGCAAACTGAGAGGGTGGTGGTCGTCTCGTACTCGCTGCATTTCCTCTGCAGCCCGAGCGCTAAGGAAGTTGGTCAATATGCGGCGGAATAGTGGGCCAGCCTGCTCGAATGTTTGCTGCAACCATGGCTCGACCTCGAACTTGCCACGGGCGTGTGCCTGCGCAGCGAGGTCGAGACTGATGTCGGTATTACTGCGGATCAAGACCTCCAACCAGTCGTTTGCCTCTGCATGCTCGAGCACGAGAGTGAGCGTCATCGAATCGGCGTTGTAGGCGTCGACGAATCGGTCAATAAGCCATTGGAGGTCCTGTTGCCAGAGACCATAAAGGACGAAGTTGTAAATAGGAAGTTTCTTGTGGAAGTACGGATCGAATAGCTGCTTAAGCGCCTGCTCCTGCAAAGCGCCCCAAGGTTTGGGAACAGCGGCCGCTGCGACTAGAAATTCTGCCGTATGGGGGTTGATGACCATATCGGGAATGCCCATCAATTGTGCGGTATGGTACGTCTCGGAGGTTCGGAAAATCATGCTGAAGAGCGCTGCAGTGGCGTCGAGGGACACAAAGGGGTGCTTCACCGCTTGCTCTGCGAAGGATTTGATATCGTCCGAGGCACCTTCGAAGGTCTTCATGGAGTATGACGTGCGTAGTCGTGGAATCTGAGACACGTCAAGTTCTTGTGGCGTACATGATAGATAGCACAGGAGGAAGTATAGATGGGTTAAGTCGTGCTGCCATGTCCCTCCCCAGAGTGCTTGAATGTCGAAAGTTTCTGTGTCCTGAGCAATAGGCAGTAGAGCGTCGTAGATGGCCAGAAATTGATGTTTTTCGATGCGCAGGTGATCTCGATCGAAGGCGTGTACGACATCCTGCCAGTCCAGCCGCTGGCCTGCCCGGTGCTCTCGAAGTGCGGCTACAAAATTCTTTGCGTTATAACCGGTCGAAAGCGCCAAGTAGAGAAGCACTGTAGCTACTTGTTGGTAGCTGATGTCGCGCGTTTCGGCTGATGCGAGCATCTCTTTGCACGCTTCCACCGAGTCCGTTCCGTGTGGTCCTGCCCGCTGTACCAGCTTCACCAGAGGATTTCGCGAGCCGTCTGTGAGCTCCACAAGCAGCAGCTTTGATTCTACAATGCCGGGTATCTGTACGTGCAGATTTTGGTACCGCATCTGGACCGCGTATGTAAGGCTTATCTTCTTGTCCTCGTCCCAACCCTTGGGCGGATCTTGTAGCAGGCGCTCGATCAAGGCGGCGAGGTAATCAGGGCTCATATCTTCTGGCTGGCTGGGTTGCGCGATCGCCATAAGCAAATCATCACCGACAGTTGACAACACGACGTCGGCTAACTAGCGTTAGCGCAAGTCATTATCAGTATGGCTAAGAGGAAACGTACCCTTTGGCCGCAGATCGGTCTTTCTGCAAGTAAGTGCGAGCATCGTCTTTGCGACCGGGTCCATGTTGAAGTGCGACACGAACGTCGACAGGTCGAAGTCGCGAAACAAATCACCTTCATTCGAGCTGATTGACTCAGCAATCTTATCTGCTTGCGCGGGCTCCTTCCGCAGCTTCTGTACTTCAGTCACGAGGATCTGGTAGCTACCGTTGGGGTCTGCATTGCGCGCCCCTGTGCCGAAGATGTGGGTTACGTTGTTCTGCACCAGGCGCCGAAAATACTTGGAGTAGACCTCCATGCCGTTTGAGTCGACCAGCTGGCAGCGCGTTAGTAAAGCATAAAAGCTGGGAGTGGGAGCAAGGCAATGGACGAACCTTCCTGATCTGTTCTGTTTGCGTGTCCCACTTTGACCGGTCTTTATCGTCTTTGACTGGCTGAAATTGGCTCAGCAGAAGGAAGATTTGGGCGATGACAATACGGGAGAGATTCTGGGTTGAGGCGCCGGAAGGGTTGGAAGCGGTGCTGGGCGAGCCTACGGTGCTCGAGGTCGAAAGTGAGGGCGAGGCGCGGACAAGCTTGGGGGCTCCTCCGCCGCTGCTCGACTGTGCACCAGCCCCTTGTGAAGCGGCTACTGCGGCGGAGAAAGCCAGTTGCGCGGCAGCTTGGGGCGCTATGGTCCTGGACCGAGAGGACAGCAGCTGGCTGGCGGGGAGCTGCTGTCCTGCGGGCGAGAAGGGCGACGAAGTAGACGAGGCGGCCGACGACTTGCGGCTACCAACAAGGCGCGATGTGGCTGGCGGGAGTGAAGGGAAGCTGGAGGTGGCGGGCGAGTATGTGGGACGCGAGTTGCTGGGTGAGGGCGTGTTGCGCTGTTCTTGCGCGAATGCAGTCGAGATTGGGGTCAGGCGTGTGCTCTGGTTGTGTCTCGGGGCGCCCCAGGGGTGTTGCTGGCTCATCGAAATGGCGTTTCCATGAGCAGCGCGTGGGCGGCCGAGAGGGGGAGGTGTGGAGATGGGGGGTTATTGGAGATGAGTTTTAAGCTATGGGGTTGTGATGAATGTCGAGACGTCGGTCGCGCCTGCACGGACAGCGGCCTTGGCGAAAAATGGAGGGACACCTGCCACCAAGGCCAGCAGTAGCAGTCGCGCTTTGACTGATATCCACGTCCGAGGCTACGAATATTCACTGCGACCTTCATACAGCAGCCTTGATTCCTCCATGCCAGTTTAACCTCACAGATTAAGTCACAACGTCTCCTAGGCTTCCAAATTCACGTGTCCACATAGTTCGTGCCGCATTTGGCTGATGATGCAGGTGCGATGAGGCTCTCCTGTGGGCGGCCGCCCCACTCTTCGCGAGAAGCCCTCTCTGTGACTCTGCATCTCCACCGAAGCCCAATATGACGATCTTGAACAGTTAGTTCATCATGAGAGCATGTCTATCATGACAACTAGTCACCACCAAAAACTTTTGACCATTGCGGGAGAAGGCTTGCCCTCGAGTCCTTTGTGCTTCGTGCTTTGATCAATTGCTTCAATTGATGCATCAGTTTTGAATATCAACCGAAACAACATGACAACACTGGGCCTATCAAAAAAACCTCTACCTGGAATACTCTTAATATATTATATATGACTAGATGAAAGTCAACGGGACATGACCCGCACTGTTCCACAACAGCGACGTCTATCCGTCTTGCAGGACCTAGGCGCGACCCTAGACAGCTCAACCATTCAGCATGGTGACCTATATGTACGCTGGGTAGCTTCAGGGCCCTTTGTAAATCTTTACAAAAGAGCCAATGTGCTGGCGCGACTAGACCAAGTGTTTACTGTCGTTACTCGTAGCATCTCCAACCTCACAGAGTTAGCTATGATAGGATCTTGGAGGCCATAGGTGAACAGCTCAGAATAGAATAGACGCCAGTTGAAACCCGTGTTTTGTTTCAAGGATGAGAGAAGTCCATTGGTAGAAGCACCGTCGCGTTGCACGCTGTTCTCATGGGGTAGGTAGTCTTCGAGGGGTGTCATAGGGCTGAGTTTAGCGCCTCCGCTCGCGTTACTATGGAGATGGGACGTCAATACAACGGTGCCACCTGCACACCCTGGCCTACACCCTCAACACCTAGTCCTGGTATCTTCTAATCTCCAAGTGCGATACCCACACTCTACATCTTAATCGACTATTCTTCCGGAGCACTCGTTTTCGCACGTAGTACTCACTGCCACGGACCCAATTCGTTGACCCCGTAAACATCAGCGCCATGGGCGGTGCAGCGGCGACGGAACCGCCTTCAGTCTCCCTCTCATGTATGTTGCGCTTGAATGCCAGTAATTAAAGTAGAGTACTGACAATTTCCAGTCGCAAACAACTTCTGGGGCAAAGATGACGCTGGCGTCGGCCCCATGCTCGACCGCATGCACGCGGCCAAGGTTACAAACGACGAGCTCAAGAGCTTCTACGCCGCACGTGGAGCCATAGAAGAAGAATATGCACGAAAGCTGCTGAGCCTCTCCAAAAAGCCACTGGGCTCCTACGAAACCGGTACGGTGCGACTATCGTGCGATGTCATCCGCGCCGAGGTCGAATCGATGGGAAAGGCACACCAGAGCATTGCGCAGCAAATGAAGACGGAACTGGAGGAGCCTCTAGCTGCCTTCGCAGGTGGCATGAAGGAGCGTAGAAAGATTGTACAGACCGGTATTGAGAAGCTACTCAAGATGAAGATGCAGCAGACGGCGACGGTCAACAAGTCGCGCGACCGATACGAGCAGGACTGCCTGAAGATCAAGGGTTTCCTTGCACAGGCACACATGGTCATGGGTCACGAGGAGCGGAAGAACAAGGCAAGGTTGGAGAAGACGCAAATTAATCTCTCGACCACGAGCAGCGAATACGAAGCGGCAGTCAAGGTCTTGGAAGAGACAACAGGCCGGTGGAATCGCGACTGGAAACTTGCCTGCGATGTGCGTACATCAAGTCGGATGCGATGAGTGAGACTGACAAAAATACAGAAATTCCAAGACCTCGAAGAAGAGCGTATCGACTACACCAAGAGCAGCCTCTGGAATTTTGCCAACATTGCTTCAACTGTTTGCGTAAGTGATGATGCTTCGTGCGAAAAGATGCGCCTGTCGCTCGAAGACTGCGATGTGGAGAAGGATATAACAGGCTTTATCAAAGAGTCTGGAACTGGCCAGGAGATACCCGATCCGCCCAAGTTCATCAACTTCTGTCGAGGAGATGCCGAAACCTCATCGCAAGCTTCCGAGGATGAAAACTACTCAGTAGCACAATTTGCGAGGACTATGAATCCGGCTTATCGTGCTTCTTCTCCTGCACCTTCAGCTTTCGAATCTCATCACGATCCAAACAACCCTCTAGCACGAGAGCTGGGGCTTCAAAACGATACGAAGCCGATCTCGCAAGACGAAATCAATGTGCCGCCACGACAGGCTACGGAGCCTCCTCGACGACAGGCGGAGCCTCTACGACAACATACAGAGCCTCTACGACAACATGCAGAGCCGCCACGACAACATGTAGAGCCCCCTCGCCAACATGTGGAGCCTCTACGACAACGTCCAGAGCCTCCACGCCAGCATACAGAGCCACCACGACAACATGCAGAGCCTCCTCGTCAACATGTAGAGCCTCTACGGCAACGTCCTGAGCCTCAAAGGCAACACACAGAGCCCCCACAGCCTGTTCAGCAATCTCAGTCTGCTCGCGGAGTGCAGCCAGATCCTCGTTTGGTCCAAGCCCAGGAGCAAGCACGCCAGAATTATCAGCAGAGTCAAGTACCGCACAACGACTACCCAACGGACGGAATGACACAGTTCTGCCGCATTGGCGCACCATCAGACCGAAGCACTATTCCGAGCCCAGCGCGTCCTGCTAGTCGAGACTCGCAGAGTGAGTACTCCAACCCTACCTCCTTCTCCAGCATTGAGCCCCCAAGCGGCTCTGCATCACCTGGCAAGCCAATGCCCCAGTCGCCATTTGCGGAACCCAGTCCTATTGAGGAGAGCTTGGTACAGAAAAAGAGGGGATTCTTCAATAGTCCGTTTGCACGAAGGAAGAGCAAGCACGAGCGAGAACCCCCTAACATTACCCCGAGCAGCCGCAATACGTGGGGGGGCCCTGCTGCACGAAAGACGACCGACGAGAACGTGAGCCCAACCAAACAGCTTGGAAGAGGAACTCGCGGCACAATACTTCATGACGCACCTCGCTCAGCCAGTCCTGAGCCAGTTGATCCCCGGGCCAATTTCCAGTTGAATGTTGGAAACAATGTATTTGACGTAGCTTCGCCTGACAAGAAGAAGCAACAAAAGCAGCAGGAGCCGCAAGATGACCTGGATCCAATTGCACAAGCTCTTGAAGAGCTAAGGGGTGTCACCAAGGAGTCTTCTCTCCGCGTGTCAGCGGACCGCTACCATGGTCTTGCTACACCCCTATCACCTGGTACGCCTGCGGTGGGCGCGAACCAGCCTGGTGGTGTACCCACGCCTCTTGCCAACGTTGCTATAAATGCTGCGAAGCGAGGCACACCTCCACCATCGTATGAGCAACCGCCAATGTCTCGTCTTGGAGCGCCAAAGCCAGCCCATACATCCCGTCAAATGCAGAAAACAACCGAGATGTATGTGAACCAGAAGGTGAATATGTTCAGCGGCAGAGACAACTCAAGGCCTCCGGCTCGCAGCCCCACGAAGCAAGAACCCCCACGAGCGGCTTCGCCTGCTCCTCCTCGTGCAACCAGCCCACGACCCAGTCTATACACAGGACAGCAAGGCTCATCACAGAATTCATATCGCTCAGCACCACAGCAGCCTCAGTCACCATCAACTTTCCAGCCTGCGCAGCGAAAGCAGCAGCCCCAGTCGCCATCAACCTTTCAGCCTAAGCAGCGACAGCAGCAGCAGCCCCAATCGCCATCAACCTACCAACCTGCGCAGCGACAGCAACAAGCTTCCCCTGCCGCTACGTATAACCGAACAGCGTCTCCTAACCCATACGCTGCTTCCAATGCCGGAGCCAACCAACCTGCGCAGCGCCAGCAACAGGCTGCCCCTGCCCCTGCCCCTGCCTATAACCGAACAGCTTCTCCTAACCCGTACGCTGCTTCCGCCGCCGGAACCAGACCACGAGCACAGACTACCACTGCTCCCGCACAGGTATATGGTACTCCCGTAGGACGCAACTCCTACTCCTCCACTCGTGGCGCCTCACCAAGTGTCAGCACCATGCCCCGAGCTGCTTCGCCGCAACCACCTCAGCCCACATACGCACAATCTCGCCCACAATCTCGCGCGGCTCCCAGCTCTCGAGCCGTAAGTCCCCAGCCTCAATTCCGCCAAGCATTCGATCGACCATCTAGCTCCCGCGGAAGTGACATGGCGTTACAACTTTCCGAAGCAGGTAGTGAGCGTGGCGAGGGCAGTGTATACGGCGGAAGCCAGCGTGGAAGAGGCAACGCTCGACCGCAGAGCTCCTATTTCGGTGGTGGTGCCGGAAGCGAATACAATGGAGGAGGAGGAAGCTCCGTTCGGGCGGAGTCAAGAGTCAGGAGTAAGAGTCTGGCGGAGCCGAAGAACTATAACAGTCAGGGGAGGTTGATTTTAAATTATTGTAAGTACCCCCTATATTACCTTGGGTTGAATGGTAGAGAGCTAACAATTAGCAGCACGTGCTATGTACTCGTACGCAGCTCAGATCCCCGAAGAGCTCGCTTTTCAGAAGGGAGACATTCTTGCCGTTCTCCGCCTGCAAGATGATGGATGGTGGGAGGCTGAGGCTGTGGGGAAGAATGGAAGGCCTGGTTTGGTGCCTTCGAATTATCTCCAGGCCTGTTAGTCGTTATCCACGAGCAACGATTAACGAAGATTGAACGAGGATAAGGTGGACGATGATGGCATTTAGCATGTTTTGGGTTTAGCGATTGTTGCATTTGCCCTCGCTCCGACCCGCATCTTGGTCCTTACTGTTTGGCGTTGGGGACTGTGACGAAGATCTTATAAGCCCTCGTTTGTTTTATTGACGGTACGAGTGCAGTGCAGCCAAGTACATATGAGTAAATTGTATATATGACAGTCATGGTATATGAATAATATCTTTCTTCTTCTAAGGACTTTGCCACACCATGAGTGTCTAATGGCATTGTCTCAATCGACCACAGCTCATTGGAACGATGAACTCCTTAAAGCCTTGCAAAACGGCGTGTCCTAGTTCAACCGAGGTGGAATTCGTCTCTATATGCTCTTTCTTGACGTTGAGAGGGCACTAGCATGGCGTTTTGGACAAAATTGTTCGACATAGTAATGGTGTAAACTCCAAGTTCCGCTGATTTTCATCGATTAATCAGGGAACTCGAGAGCCAGTGCCTTGACAGTGATGTCGCTACCATGCCGTGCATGCTACCGCTGAAGGTGACGCTGACTCAGCGATTAAGCTCCCAACTTTCGCCGCGGGTTAGTGACGCAATCGGTTCTTCACGCAAACATGAACGTGGGCATTCCGCAAAATGTAGCGAATGCGCCGTAGCAGTCCCAGTGAAGGCTTTGTCTCTCTTTAATAATTACACTAATTATGCAGCAATCAATTCCTGACGTGTCTCCTATGCACTCTTCAATTGATCACAAAGGGATGCCGTCGCAATTAGGAGGTTCATTACCTACAACGAACAGCGACCAACATCCGAACGACAGTCACCTGAAGCGCAACACTGCCTTCCGTCCCACTCGAGAACCACTTAGAGATGATGCTGCTCTTCAACTCCAGCACTCCCGTGTTACCGGCCCTGTACCTTTCCTCAACCCTACGAGAGCGCACTTCCGCCACGAGGCGCGTCCGGACGTTCGGTTCAAGTGGACGTCGCGCAACAATCGCAAAGGACGACATGCCATAGCTATAAGCCCACATCAGGTCTCTGCCGAATCGAAACACGACACGCCACGCGCTTCCTCTTCATCTGGCAGCATCGTCCACGGCATCTGGCGCATGCTCACATACTACCCGATTTGGGATATCTCTTTCGATATCGCATACGTCTTTACTATCGGCAGCGTGGTCTGGGTCATGAACGCATTCTTTGTCTTCCTACCGCTGGTGGCACCAGATACCATGTTCAAGAAGGAGGAGCTTTATGGCGGAGGCATAACGGCATTCATTGGAGCCACGATCTTCGAATTCGGCTCGTTTCTGCTGATGGCTGAGGCGTTGAACGAGAATCGCTCAGGATGTTTTGGCTGGGCCGTGCAGCACGCTTTGTCGCATAAAGAGGAGGAAGAGGGCAAGGGCGCAAGATTACGGCCGTCAAAGTCGCAATGCACGCATCACCACTTCAATAAGCGGAATCTCGTCGGCGCAGGCCAGAACTCCGCATCGAAACATGAGCCTGGGGCAGACGCGCGCTCGTGGGTATGGTGGCCGTCAAACGAGGAATTGCGTACCCATTACATTCACTCCCTTGGCTTCCTAGCATGTCTTTTCCAGCTTTTAGGCGCAACGGTTTTCTGGATTTCTGGACTGACCGCTCTTCCCGGTATCTATAATCGAATGTCTCGTCCCATCTCTATCATCTTCTATTGGACTCCGCAAGTTATTGGTGGTACGGGCTTCATAATTTCCGGGAGTCTCTTTATGCTCGAGACGCAATCGAAGTGGTGGAGACCAGCACCTAGGACACTAGGCTGGTGGATCGGATTGTGGAACTTAATAGGTGGTATTGGGTTTACAATGTGTCCTGCATTTGGGTATGATCAGAACAGCTGGGCTCAGTATCAAGCCTGTCTAAGTACATTCTGGGGAAGCTGGGCATTCTTGATCGGGAGTGTGATACAGTGGTATGAGAGCTTGGATAAGTTCCCCGTGGAGCTGAAGAAATCGGGAACAAGGCAATCGCAGGAGCCCGAGCGCGTTGATGATACCAAGCGAGCTGCAGCATAGGGTAAGTTACCCTATCTCTCAACAATTGATCGGGTTTCTTCTTCGATATATCTCTTCTGTATCTCACCTTTAAGTATTCCCTTTCATCGTAATGTGCGTCTATATGCTCGACTACGCCGTAGGGCCGCTCTTTATGTCTCCTTTATCTACACTCTCCGTCCGCGTAACACTGTATCATGCATACGTTGTAATTTTCACTACATGCACTACATCCTGCGGTCGGATCAATGATCTGCCAACTCTGGCAATCTAGAGGCTTTTCGCAGGCGTAGATGGTAGCAGTGTGTCCCCTCGCTCCCTCAAGTCTCGTGGATGTAATTGTGAAAGAAAACAGAGGCAGGTATGACACTAATCGCTATAGGCTATAACCTTCGGATTTCCCCGAATCCGACGATGGGTAGCTATGTCAACGATGCATGGGGATGGCGCCAGGTCTTCTACCTGACCGGTATATCGGACGCCTTTCGACGAGTGATGTGCATGATATCATGATCTAAACAAGAACGAAGAAAACGATCATTGCTATTTGGTTATGCTAGTAAGTGTCTACTATCTTTATACATCCATATCGCTATTCACCGATGTAAGAAGCGGTTAGCTCTCATCCATCCACAATGTGACTGGGTAGTGCTCAAGCTATATGATGATCTAAGTTGCTTTCACCACCACTTTCTGGTCACACCGACGCACGTGACGGCACATCCGTTTGCGCGCCGTCATGGGCGCCGAAAATGATATTGGTCATAGCAACGAGCCCTTGACTTGGGCCCTGAGTGCGCGGACACATAAAATGGCAGCGTCCCTTTTCGCCGACCGCGCGTTTTACGATCGAACAAAATTGCGAAGCGCAAACCCAGAGACATCAACTACGATGGAATCACAGCCTAAACAAAATAGGTTCTTCCAGATGGCCGTCCAAGACCCCGCCCGCAAAATAGCATCTCAGGGCCAGCGCGTGTATCGCTCCGCAAGCGCGCCTAGCATACCCACGCCGATAACTGGTATGATGCAAGTTATCGTAGGTTCAGATTCTCGAGATCGACGAACATGGCTACTATCGAGAGCCTTGCTAGCACGACATTCGAATTTCTTCGCCGACCTGTTTCAAGATCCGAATGCGAAAGAGCCAGTGATATTGAAGGATGTAGAGCCGAGAGACTTCCAGAACTTCGTAGACTACATACGCAGCAGCATCTACTCGCTCAATCAACAGACTCCAGGGTACAGGGCGATCAGGGCCAACACATTGGCATGCTTATTAGGCATACGGCTAGGTGCGAAGGCATACCATGACGCAGCGCTACGACAAGTCTACATGATATTTGAGCCGCTCGCCCGCCTCCGGACGTCGAATGCGCGCAAGTCCTCGATACGCGCCTCGGATGTGGAGTTTATCTGTATAAACACGTCTCCAAACGGCTCAACCACCAACACCGTCCTCAACGAGAGCGGCGCTCGAAACAAGATCAATAGCGGCATCAGACAACTCTTCTTCGATGCTGTGGCGAGCCATTGGACACAGTCCAACGTCCTCAACATAGGCGATACGGGCATGGATACGCACGGCGACACCGCGTCCTGGTCCGACATGTACAATGTGTACACTGACTTTCGGGTTACCATTGCGAGCAGCCTCATGATGACGAACAGCTGGCGTGCTGCGCTCCTACGTCCCGTCGAAGACTATCTCAATCCTAGCCCCGAGGTCAAGATCAAGAAGGAAGAGAGTGTGGGTGGTGCCAGTGGAGAACTAGACAATACTAAAGGAGACTTACGTAGGAGGGATAGGATGTTGAGGCAAGCAGAGAGGAAAAGGCCGGGAATGAGTAGGATGACTCAGAGTGAGAGACAGCTGAGCCTGCGCTTGGAGAGCCAAGAGCGTATCCGCGAGCGCATGCGTCAGGCCGGGTATCCGATGGACGAAGATGCGATTATGGGCGAGACGGAGAATGAGGAGGACGGGAGTATGGACGACAAAGAGAAGGAGGAAGAGTGGACGATGGTGGATACGGATTCTGATCGCCAGGTCTGAAATAACTCCTCGCAGTGCAATGTATGAGGAAATCATACGAATCGATGAGCTTACGGCTTTTAGATAGCAAGATAGCCGAGGCCTCAGTGTAAGAATGAGAGGCACTGAAATCGAATGTAGTATCAGTTAGAGGACAATCTGATAATGCGCAGCGACTAGAATGATAATCTAGCGCATGGATACCGTTATATGTCCTAAACCGCTTCTTTCTCTTACAGGAAGCGCAGTTCTTTGCAAACATTTGAACAATCAAAGGACCAAAAAGATGGGAACTATCAAGCCACATTGTAGCATGAAGTAGCGGTATGTTTATAACATGATATATGTCCTAGGTTTAGTTAGCATCTGTTGCCGTACAGCGAAACTAACGAGGACCTGTAAGAGGACAACGAACGAATCACATAAGACGTTGCTCCACTTAAGCTATTGTGATTCGTTCGTCATGTATTCAAAATCCCTGTCAGTCCCCCTCCTATAGGGTAATACCGAGCCAAGTCACATCCCGATCTCTGAAAAAGCAAACAGAACTTCAAGCTGAGACCAACCAAGCAGTCTAGTAGGCGTGAAAGGCTACAGGAAGCGACTTGACGTGGTAACACGATCTAGCTGACAACCCGCAGTTGTGCGTCTAAGATCCTTGCAACAAACTCCCGTCTCAGACATAAACAGTTGAAGCCGGCCACGTATCTCCAACACTTCTTTCCCTCCTTCCCTAGACTACCTCGCTCGCTCGTCTAGTGAGCCCATCATCGCTCTTCGCGATTTTAACGGAAGTACTCGAAGCGCCAGAAGGACACGCCCCGGGGCGTTTGAACAGCGACAATGACAACGTCAGTCATATGGTTGCCAAACCCTGGAGCGACACTGCGGCCCTCAAGTCCGGATCTGCCCTCAAGTCCGGAACCGTCATCAAGTCCGGATCGCTGCATCCGTTTAGTAGTGGATACCACAGAGTCTAAATCATCGGTGCCGGAGATTAGTCTTGCACTCACCACGGACGCTCAGGAGATCACAGTCAGCACGGAATGGCAAGAGTCGTCGAAAGAGAGCATAGGCGTTGGGTTTCTTGATCTACCTCGAGAGATCCGCGATATGGTGTATGCGCAAGTTTGTGCAGGCTTGAGGCGCGACGGGATTAGATGGTGGCAGACCGCTCCACCGCTCGCGACGCGCGAATCTAAAGCGCAAGAGGAGGAAACCAGAGCTCCTTTAGAGGATGAAAAGGATGAAAAGGATGAAGAGGATGTGGGGTCGTCTGTTGCGTACGCTGACTGCGCCATCATGCGTACTTGCCGACAAGTTCATGCGGAATTTGCAGAAGTCGTCTACTCGACCCCTCTTCAATTGAACGACGTAGAACCAGGCATCAACTTGATCAAATTTCCACCGCTTTACGCCAGCCTCGTCCGCTCAGGTAAGTAAATATGGTGCACGAATTGCATGTTAGTAGATCCTGATTTAGTACCTCAATCTTTAGTCCTGGTCGTGCGGACAATTAGCCTCCGTCAAATCGACAACCAAAGCGATAAAGAGTGGCGCGAACTCCTTCAAAGTGCCACTAGTATCTCCAAGGTCTTTCCAAATACGACCACACTGCGAGTGGGCTGGTGCCACGGCGCGAAGGGCTACGAGCGTTGGTTTACCAAGTGGAACGGCAAAAATCAGAATGTGCAGATAGTTGAGAAAACTATTAGGAGGGTGAAAGGACAAGCAAACTCACCCATAATCGTACCACATCAGATGGAATTAGTGCAGCTCGTTGGGCCGGGAAAGGATTGGGAAGACTTTGGCTCTACTAAGAACGTTGTGCATCCAGCTTTTGCGGAAGCAGTAAGAAATTCACGGTCGAAGCCAAAAAGCAAGGGTATGCAAAACCAGAAGGCCTATATTAGAGAGACTCAGGAGCGCAAACAGAAGGCTAAATCGTGCACTTGATGAGACACGATACTGTATCAGCATGTACATCTCTCAAGCACCAGCATCTAGCAACAACCCTGGTGAGCAATCCTCGTTATCGGCAGGATCCCCCCCCATCTTCCCAAATCCAAGCATCTCCAAACATAGTACACACTTTTCGTGAAGGTGGAGAAATATGCTCACTCTAGTTCATGCATCGGCAACATTGTGATCCGGCCTGAAAATAGCATCGTACTTCGCACATGCTGACGGCACAGTGGCCTCGACCATCATACCCACATTGACTTACTCCACAATAGCAGCATTGCTCGCGAGCGCGATCAGGGTCTACAGAAACCAAATGTCGACATGCAGGATGTTGCTTCCTGTTCAGCGAGGATCCTAGGCCGGTGGTTCATCGGTGACCTCGCCACTGCCACCAGCGTCTAAGCACGTCTCGTGGAAGAGGACGCGTGCATGTTTTCTCCCTCGAGGCGACCAGATCCTCCCTGTTGTTGTTGAATGAGGCTTTGTTAGTGAAGGTTGATGTCTCGCCCATCCTGGGTGAGGTGGTGGCCTCGCGACCCTCGCCGCATCCACGCAGCTGCCACCAGCGTCTACGCACTCTCGTCCACATGTCAGGCTTGCACACCCAATGCCACGCTCACTTCATCCAAGCGCTCTGTTCCAAACGACTCGTCGTCGTAGGCCTGTAGTAGGCCACACTCGGCGGCGGGAACGCTTGACGCCGTGGCTGCGGCCTTTTCCAACATGCGCACAGAACTGTCCGCATCGATGACCTGCATATCGTTCCCCGTGCCGTTCCAACATGTCGGGAATGAAAAAAATGTTCCAAACGGCATCCATGACCGTCTCAGCGTTACGCGCAAGCATGGTTGGCGGCGCTATTCCAGGCCAGCGTTTGGATCGTGGTTGGTCTATGCGGACATTCGTCGTTCAGACTCGTCAGCTGAAAATGGCCCGGGAATCCAGAGATGGTACTGCGCCGCACACGCACCGTCACTTTGTTTCAAGGTTCGGTTTTTCATGACTCTTGGTGCTGATGGGCGTGTGGGTGGAGTCGCGAGGCGACCTGGTGGGCGACCTGAACGAGGCGGTTAGCGATGGTTCCGTGGCTATGTATGTACAGCCGCTGGATCTACTAAGCGCGAGGTCCATGTAGGCAATAACTCGCGAGATGGTTTGGCACAGGGGTTGAAGGTCCGGTCAAGGCTGGCAAGCCTCATGACGTTGGCTTATGCTGACCTCATTAATGTGTGGTGTTGCTGAAACGATGTGTGAAGATGGTTGACGAATCGTCTGTTAGGCGCCAGCAGACCATGCACCAAACATCCGATGCCATGCAACCAAGTTGAATGTGCTGAGAATCGGAGATCAGTACTTATTTCATGTATGCCTTGCGGTAACTGTGGTAGTTGGCATTGCCCATGTTGGCGCTTCGACAATGTAAATCCTTGTTAGAGTTGGATACCATGATTGAAGTGCAGAAGGTTGACGACGACGTCTCACGTGCTTTGCGGTCATTGTTAGATGAACAGCATGGATTTGCAAACGAGGAGTATATTGGATCATTGGATCAACGACTACCTAATAGCAAGAAGATGTTGAGGCATCAGGCGTTATCACTATCATGTTCAACTGGCCACAATGATATCAAATCTTCAGTCTTGTTACAGCACTACACTCAGCTTGAAATAGTAAGCGCAGACCCTACATTCTGATGCAAGCCTTCACCGTCGTCTTCGGATGCTCGTACTGGAAGCCCGAATACGAAGACGTAATCTTGAAGGGAACGAACATCTGTTCCTTTGAAGCCCGTGCTAAGACCGGACTTGACTCCGTTCCCAGATCGCTCGGCGACCTAAATACAGCCACAAACACGAAACCTTCACCTCCATCCACGATACCCCCAACAGACCTCGGTGCCAGCATCTCCCAAGCGGTGATTCACAGGGTGGCAATCCCATCTCACGACAAGCATATGCACTTGTACGGCTTCGTACCATTGGATCTTCAGCAACAAGGCCCCATAGTATTACCGAAGAGTGGATCAACACCCAAACTTTGACTTCGTTCAGGAGCATCCAGAAGCTCCAAATCGAAGCCTCTTCCCGCTGGTAAAAGGATTAAACTTAGAAAAAGGGTCTCGTAAATGACGACTCTATTCAAAGTCGGCGGCGCCGGCGAGCGCGGATGAGCTACCAAGCTAGCGTTTGCTTGGTCTTTGATCGTAGTGAACCAAGAATGGGTAGTAGTAGATTTTTTTTGCTAATTACTGATCTGTGGTGGAGACGTATGTATCGGGTGGCTTTTGTGAAGCGGATCGTGAATGAGCTTAGTTGATTGTGACTCGACAACGTTTCCACTTTTTTCGTTGTCAAGACCCGGCCAGACCGCGTCTATTTGCCGATTTAGTGGGTTTGTATGATGTGTCTACAGCGCAGCAATGGAACTGCTCACAGTCGACACATATACAACATTGACTCGATAGCTTGCTCTGCAGGCCATCCGGTGAGATGTCTGTCGTTGGAAACGAAGATCTGTGGAGCTTCAATATTGCTGCCCTAGTTGCGATTGATTGGCGCCTCATTTTACTGGAAAATGACCGTCCCCCGAAGTGTCCGCCGCGCGACAGACCGTGGAACACCGAGACAAATGTTAGTTGATGTTTATTTGCGTCATGTTGTGCCGGAATTAAAGATCTGACCTCAGCGTGCCTTGTATCAGGTAGATGATGGCGGCCCAGGTTGTTTGCATCACTTGGCCCTTTGTCGATCATGATCACATTACTCCGCAGCCGCCGAACACAGAACGCGCAAGCTGAAACGAGAGCTTCCTCCATGGAGCTTGTCAGCGGTATGGAATGGGGTTTGCCTGACAACCTCGTAGGGGGATTTATTTCAAGACATGGTTGTTTGATTCTCGCTATAGAGTAAACACGGGACTGGAGATCGGTATGCGCTTGTGGGACCTGTGTATAGCACATTTGATACGTTTCAAAGAATGTTTGCCGGAAGTCGGCACTTTCAAAACCAACAGAGTGTTGCAAAGAGTCGATTGAGAGACGCTGTGAGAGGCTCCTCGGACCGACTTGGAGCGGTGTAGTAGGCTGTGTTTGCTGTCTGTCTATTGTATTCAGCAAAGCGACGACGTCGTTGGCCAGTCAAGCACGAGATGCGCGGTTACGGAGCGGTTACGATGTGGTCGGCACTTTGTTGGTGGAAGAGGCAAGGGAGTGTCCACAGGAGCCCAACAATGCAACACAAACGAGGCTGTGATGCTGTCATTCGCCAATCAGTAGCCTCACTGGGCTGCACCAGGGAGTCTGGAATCGTTGTTGATCGCAGCCTTGTGCGCCTTTGAGTGCCTTGCGGACGCTCATCTTCGAAGCAACAGCGATGTCACTGGCTTCCGTCTGTTGTTCCCTCCGATTGCTGGCGCCACGTTGCAGATTTTGCAAGTCATCAGGGCATAGCAAAGGGTGCAACACAGTCAATTGGCCCTATCCCTTGCTCATATGGGCGCTGTTAGCATTGGGACCCAGAAGTTTTGCATGGTGGTGAGGGGCCCGTTATCGATAAGCTTGCGTGCGCATCGAGCTAGAAGGCACGCCATACCCGTCCTGGGCTAGACTGGTGCCTTCACGTTGTTTGGCGGTGAAGCCTTGGAGGTGCCACCTGGTCTACAATCGCTTGCGAAGCTCGAGCTTTGTGGAGTGAGTGGTAAAGATGCAAGCCCCTGAATCAGATAGATGGAATTATCACCACCACCAGCGCGCACTAGGTTGGCCGAAAAGAGACAATGCAGCTTTCACCACGATGAGCGAAGTTGCCCTTCACAGTGCATGCATGCGACTCACGGGCGAGCAGACAAAGAGCATATTCTCGTCTGTACCATGCACAACTGTCCAGGTAAGATTTGTCGGCGCATCGACAAGTTGCCGAATGCAACAAGCGTGTCAATAGTCGCCCGTAGCCATGCGCCTGGGAACGGTTCATTCATCTCGAATTCTAAACAAGTCCTTGCCACCGTGCAGAGTATCATCCCTACCCCGGCGTGATAGGAGGTGCTGTGAGAATTATGATCGCCGGGCCCTTTCACCCTCACAGACTCCCGCTCGCAACTTTAGCCTGCGGGAAGCAGAGCTTGGCTAGACCTGTGCTCATGCACGGATGACGCCGGGAGCAGAAAAAAAAGCAAAAAAAGCAGCGAGTCCTTGCCTCGCTTGCGTGAGCGAGTGTCTCACCCTAGTCGTGGCGATCCATGTCCGGACAAGTAGGGTCGTTTAATCATCAACGGGCATGGATACGAGATGAAGATACGAGCCGGGAAAAGGCCGTCCTTGCTCGATCTGGAAGCCATTGTCAACCTCAATCAAGAGTGCCGCGTCCCTGGTTACTGTTCGCTATTCGCTGAGACGGGCAAACTATCGATCTGCGAGGGTTTGCCCCAACCTATTGCGCCATGAGCCACGTCGTTGAATGCTGAGCGAATGGCCGGTGTAGGTGGGACATGCAGTTGACGACTAGGCGGTGACCACCTGTCACAAGACCATGACTGGGCTGGAACGAGGATGGTGATTGGCAAAAAAGTGAAAATTAATCTCCGACGTTCATTCGCCAGGAGCAGAATTCTCGAAATTTCTGGTAGGCCACTGGTGCGCGACTAAAAGGATTCCACTCGTCGAGGGAAGATTGCTTAGGGCGCCGAGCAGCAGGGGCGCATGGCGAACGATTCGGTTAGTCATGCTCTTCTTTGGCAATATATTGCATGAGCCAATGAGGTCAGGTACGAGCAGGGCAAAGCCCCGCGGAGCAGGATTCGAGAAGGCAGCGTAGGATCCAATCAGGCTCCCAGTGCCATGTGTCATCGCCAACGTTTTTTTTTGGCGCTCAAACTGTTGGAATGATCAGCTCGCCCGTGCCCATCGAGGCAAGTCGCAGACACGGGACGAAGATTGGCAGGACAAAGGGTGTTTGGAAGTGCCGGAAGAGAAGACGAAGGCCCACCATGACGAAACGCAAACGTGACTGCGGGCTGCTGACGGTGACTATGCCGTCGCGCAGGAGACGGCAACCGTGTTCAGGCAGGCGCGGGACCAAAGGCCAGCAGTCGTCTGTTGGCAGCATGACAGTCAGAGAAAGCCAAGCAGCGCCGCAGCGTTGCGAGATGGTCGTCTAGACAGGCTGCTTTCGTCATGGGCGTCGGAGCCAGCGAAAGACTATCGAACGCCGCCCGAGCGTCGCGGCTTTACGAGACGTCGTAAGCTTGGGCAGGCTTTGCAGCGTGTTTGAGCAGGCTAGGCAGCGCTAGGCAAGGAGCGGCCTAACGTGGAGTTTTTCAGCCTTTTGCTTGGGGCGAGGCGCGGTCGTTTTCGACGGCCGGTGACAAGACGCTGAGATCAGGGGGCTGCGTCGTGAGAGGGAGTGGTTTGCCTCTGCGGGCTGACTGACTGACGAGGAGCGCTTGCTTGCTTGCTTGCTTGCTCTGGTGTGGAGGAGAGGTGGCAGGGAATTGGACGACGTCGCGCCACACGACGCGCGGGTCCCGTCTGCGCTCCCCGTTGCGCATGGCTGGGTCGACTGGTTCGAGGCACTGCGAGTTTGTGCTATGTGTGTGGTGCTTCCAGGCTGCTGCATTTCGAGCGTCGAGCCCTGGCGTGCAGTGTGTTGAGCAAGCGGGTGGTGCGTGGGTGGGTGTGTGACCCTCTCCGGTGCTGACCGGGTGCTGATTCGCCTGGTGGGCCACAGCCGCCCGGTGAGGTGCGGATTGGCAGGCCAGGCGGCATGATTTGATTCACTCGACTTGCAGTACGTACAGTAACTAAACTCGAACTTGACGTGAATCAAGGACAAGGCCCCGGCCGCTCGGGAGCTGCATGACGGCCCTTTGTTGGACGACGACGACGACCACCACGGCTAGCCCCCCTCCACCACCCACTGGGCGACCCGCGCTCACACCACCCAGTGGCCCTCCTCGCCCCGGCCTCCCTCACTTTCGCCTCCCTGCCCACTGGACTTGGGACCACGACACCAATGCAGCCAGGGTGGGTTGCGCGAGTGGAACCAGGAGTTTAGCGTCTGCGTGCCGGAGGCCATGGCACGCTGAGGGCCTGCACACGGCCTGCCGCCCCATCCTGCTTCGTCATTAGCGCTACCTGCGAAGGCTCATCCTTCCCTATATTTACGAACTGGGGCTATTGCACGCAGCCAATCGTCTCCAGGGGGCCCGCCATACCCAAGCCCGTCTTTATCACTCGCTGCCCAGCCGTGCTCATACAACAATACATCATATCCCGCCTCACACTTTAACATCACCACCTCGACCTCGACCACTACCCATCCACCCCCTGCCACACTACTACTACTACCCTCCTACCACCACCACCCTCTTCTTCAACCTCTTCCAAACACTCCTTCGTCAACGTTGCTGCTACTACTACTACTACCACCTCTCTATCGACCTCTGCCAGCCTCGCCTTCATCCATCTCAACCTTTTACGTCACCTGACCTGACCATCTCCCACCTGGAATACCACCCCCCGGCTTGCATCCATCTAATACGTTCATCTTCCTTTTCTGAGCCCGTTTTTCCAAAGGAAGGACTATTGTGCATCACTTCCATTTGGACAAGGCCCGCTTTTAATCTCCGGATCCCTCTAACATCGTCCTTGAGGCCTTCAGTGGACCATCGAGGACTCCATCTTACCTCCATCTCTCACAGCATGTACCCGACGCCGCCAGCATCTCCTCTCCAAAATGGATTCTGCGCCCCGGAAGACCGACTAGGCCAAGTTCTGGCTGGAAGACTACAGCTGACTGGCATCCTCGGCGTAGGCGCCTATGGAGTAGTATACACCGCCGTAGACATTCAGACGAATATCCCCTATGCCGTAAAAGCGCTCAACAAGCTTGGCCTTGAGCCTCGCCAACGCAAGTTCCAGCAACGGGAGATCCAGCTTCACCACCAGGCCAGCGCTCACCCCAACGTTGCCTCGCTGGTCAAGATCATGGATGCCCCAGACTGCACTTACGTCGTCATCGAATACTGCCCAGAAGGTGATCTTTTCTCAAACATCACTGAGCAGGGCAAGTACGTTGGTAATGATGCTCTTGCCAAACAGGCCTTCCTCCAGATCCTGGATGCCGTCGAGTACTGCCATTCCATTGGAATCTACCACAGGGACCTGAAGCCGGAGAACGTCTTGGTCACCGACCAGGGCATGACTTGCAAGCTTGCCGACTTTGGACTCGCCACTACTGACCACGTCACCTCTGACTTTGGATGCGGCTCGACTTTCTACATGTCACCAGGTAGGTTCGCTTGTCATGACTCAGCACGAGTCACGTGACTAATTTATAATAGAATGTCAAACTGCTGCGCCCAAGGCCTACTCCTGCTACGCCTCGGCACCCAACGATGTCTGGAGCCTGGGTGTCATCCTGGTCAACCTCACATGTGGACGCAACCCATGGAAGCGGGCTTCCTTCGAGGATAGCACCTTCCGCGCCTTCATGAAGGATCCCAAGTTCCTCAGGACTATTCTGCCCATCTCCCTCGAGTTGGATGCTATTCTCAGGCGGATCTTTGAATTCAACCCATCCAAGAGAGCCACGATCCCCGAGATTCGTGACATGATTCTCCGATGCTCTGCCTTCACGGCAACCAAGTCCGCGGTCTCGACACCTCTACCTTCCCCTCCCTTCAGCCCAGTGGACTACACCCGAGATGCGGTCTACAATGCCTGCTACCAGGCTCCTGCTGTTCCCTCCGTCGCTCCCCTTCCAGGCCCAGCGTACTCTCCACCGGTCTTCCATCACTCCATCTCCTCCGGAAGTTCCAACTCCGACAACGATTCTGTCTTCTCTTCTTGTTCATCGGTATCATCCGCTTCTTCAACATCTTCATACCAAAACGTTTCCCACGCCCCGGTCCACAAGTTCTCTTCCCGGGTACCCCAACAACAAACATACTTTTCTCCCCCACCCCCGGCAAATACGTGGTTCCAGCCCTTTATCCAGGCGGCCAACCTAGTCAAGCATGTGTCCTTCCAGCCGTCGATGATGGCAACCCCGGTCCATGTTTACTAGACCAATCTTCCCTACTACCATTCCACGGATTACTTCTATTCCTTCAGATACGCTTTCTACGATGTGTTCATATTATTCTTAAAGTTTCGAAAAGTCACGATGATATGATAGCGGTGTTTCTCGCTCGGTTTTGGTGTTGTCTTGGATTATTTGGCGTTTCAAAATAGATCAACCGGACCAAGCGGCCTCGGACCTAGAATTATGGCCACGATGCTGGCTTACTTAGTTTAACTTGGGAGGAGGAAGCCTAGATGGCTGCGTGTTTTTTTTTATCGTTCTAGTGTGGATACTTCATTTGGTTCTCAAATCAGTATATCAGGGGGGACATTGGGCATCTACACGGAGTTGTTTGTTTTAGACCATGGCACAGAAACACCCTGGTCGCCCACGGTCGTTGGTTTTCATACGAAGAGATACCAGAGCATTGCTCAACACTGTACGGTAGTCAGTCCCAGAAGGACATATATTTTGCCTAGAAGCAAACACCAAACACCACAAACAAAATAAAACATACGATCAGGCGCTGCAACAACCGTTGTAGGCACCTCAGAGACATTCTCATCCTTCCCGCTATTGTTGAACCGTGTGACGCCTCTCAACCATCTTGCCGTTCTTCCATGTTCTTCGGCGTCCTTCAACGTCCTTCAACACGACGACGAGAGAATAACCGACCCACATCGACACATGGTGACACGACAGGCACTTCGCCTCTGCACCACCTCATTTGCAGCCATCCCTGCAACACTTGCGCACCCATCTCAAACAAGGCCGCGGCTTGCTCAAGAAGGTTTATCCACTGTCCAACCACAACCAGGGCCACTCTACTAAAAAGACCCCGGGGGCCTGGGCACCAAGCCACCAAAGGAACCCAGCAAACAATTAACAAGCCCACGCCGACGGGCAAATCACGGGTTTCACCAAGCCCGATACCTGCGTCGCGAAGGTGTGCTGAGCGTGTAAGCGTGCAGTAGCCTGCTGCCTGCTTGATTTGACGGGGCCAACTTCGCGGCCCTCAGGGCTGCCAGATGGCACTAGGTTTGGAGACGCGTTAGCGCATGTGTAAGATTAAAACGGTAGGGGACGGGATGGGGAGAAGGGATGCAGGTTGTTGGGGATTAATTAATGAAGCAGATGCACGATCGAGACTCCCATGGCTATGATCCCGCGCTTTCTTACTTTCTGATGAGGGATGAGCGGTGATCTTGTTGGGGGAAGAGGAGGGATCTGCCTAGACGGCTTCCTCGGCCTACGTGACTGCGGGACTGGAGTGGAGGCAGTGAGGCTATGCTAGGCTACTATGCTGGAGGTGGTGGTGTACGGTGTTATTACATGCTTGAAGCCATCCTGCAAAGCACGCAGTCCACCAGGGCTATGGTGCTGTTGAGGGAGGCATGCCACAGGATTGCTTGCAGGCAGCTGTCAACAATGTCTCAGCCATACGACACCGTTATTGAGAAACACTCTCTCGCTTCAAATCCTAGTCAGCTGGCAGTCCGGGAGGGCTGAGCTTCCCTGCCAACAGTTCAACGTCCTTCAGCTGGCTGCGTTGCCCTGGTGGCATATATTAACGAGCCCTTATCTCCAGGCCAGTACTTTCTTCCGAAGCATACAATATTAGCCCTAGTAGTGGTGTGCAGCAAAAGGCGTCACCGGAATCTCGATCGCGCACATGGGAAGGGAAGAAGGGCACCGTTACAGAAATTTCTTTTTTCGCGCGGCCGCCAATCCCTGGTCATCTGATGAGGCATGATTATCAAAAAGTACAAGGAGAGACGATATGTGCAGAGGGCTAGACCGAATCTAGTAAGCGCCATTTTGCCAAGCTCTCGCTGTCGGTGGTGTGGCCATGTTTGCGACCCGCGTCACTGCTGCCGCTACCCATCATCGCAGTAAATGCCTCACATCTTGTCCTACATCACCACCGTGTTCCAATACACGCCGCGGCGGCAATCATTGCGTACGTGTGGAAGCCAATCTTTCATGATATTGAACTCAGCTGTTTAAGTGGAGAGTCTGGTCCTCCGCCCAACGTATCGCGACCGGATTCTCGAACATATTGTCCTGCAGGACGGCTGTCTGCCTATTTGCTGGATCAAATGTATTATGCACTGCTGCTCTGAGCTGACCGGCTAGTTAAGCAGGTTCTAGAAATTCCGCTGCGATAGGATGAAGTCACCCACGCACTCAACGAGATCGATCTGCTATCAGCTCATATGAAAAGCCATATCGAATATTGTCAGTTCATGAGGGGCGTTGAGTCACGCTTTTACGCCCTGACGCTCCTGCGACAAAACATCAATGCTCGGCTCTGCAACGGAGGCTGATGTCAATAACACGCCCACGCCATGTGCCAATGTACGCATTATGCAAGTCTTTGTTTCCTCCGGACACCGACGTGCAGACTATCACATCTTTCCGCGTCCCAGAAATTGCTTTCTCGCAAGCCACAGAGCGCTTCTTTGCCGTTCCGTCCAAAGCGAAACCCAGGAGAACATTCGCGTGTCCTTAACAGGGCAATGATGCACCACCTGTTTCTCGTAACAAAGCCAGTGGGGGGCAGTAAGCTGCGGGCGGGATGTCGTTGCGTGAGGTAGGGATTGCTACTTACGCCCATATGATGGCTGAAAGCAAGGAGCGCACCTTGCACGGTAAGCTTCGTGGCTGTTGTCCGGTGTAACAGTTCCACGGTAAGACAACTCCCGGACTTGTACCCGTCACATTGGGTTAGAGGCCTAGAGTTCAGCCTTACGGCTATCCTGTGTCGTGGCCGTGCTTTCAGCCTTGAACAGTGGGTGTTTGCTTTTCTTTCAGATGTCCGAGTCAGATCCCGCATCATGATCCGTCCTCCGCCAAAGGACTATGCGCCTAATCCGAGTGCTGCTAGACAAGCCTACTATGAAGGACTATGGCGACGCCAAATATCGGATACCATCCCGTCACGCCACTAACAGCCTACCTAGAATGCCCTCAGTCATCCGTACTTGCCTAATAGAGCCAACATTGGCAAATTTAAGTTCAATCACCGAATGTGAGACTTACAACCGCATTGTGTCATACCACCATCGGTTCACAAATCGGAGACACGCGGCTTAATAGCAAGTTTGGTCTCTTACTTGCTTATACGAATTCTACCAAATCTCACCCGTGACTAGAAGTCCTTTTCCGCGAGGATTTCCGCACGCGACTCCTACGGAGAGTCATTCAAGGTCCTCTGTGTCACACAAGTCGTGCAATGGCGTTTTGCTGGTTACACGAGTCGGCAAATGCGGTCTCTTACTGCCTCGCCAGCCACTCTCGAGGTACCTGGCACAACATCACCAGATCGTTGCTCAACGCTTGGCACGATATTCCCCCACACATGGCACGACATGCGCCAACTGTCAACCTAGCGCTTCACTCCATCCTTTGCCACGGGACTGTCTGATCCACTTGCAAAGGAGCACGGTCGATGGCCCAGGTGACACGGTGGTTTTCCGGTTCTGGCTCGGTGCAGAAGAGCCCTTCTAAATCTGGTACGCTTTCATGCACCCTATACGTATCACCACGTTTTGGCTTTGCTACATCCGCCCGCACGTACAAGGGGGACAAGGTATTCCCGTGCGATGTTCCGAATTGGACGTACGCAGGCGGTTCCACGTACATGTGCTACTGGTTTGAGAAAAGTCACCGGTTGGTGCTGGTACGTCGGCAGGAAGGCAACAATGTCTCATTCAGACCATTGCAGGAAGAAATTTCACACGTAGACTTTTACACAGGTGGGGACAGGCTTGAGACTGACAGCGGGTAGGCGCTCCGAATGTCTGTACTTGTAACCGGTGGAGTCCGTTCCGACTCTTGGTCCTCTGTGTATACCGTGCTCAACGGCTTGACAGGTGAGACGGTGTTTTAGTTACCAACTGGATTAAGCAGACACCCGGAAAAAAAGTTAGTGGAACGCCAGCGACGAACCATGCTGTCTTGGAGCAAAGCAATTGCTCTGGTTACTTACACGAAGATGCATCCTGCCGAACAGCACAGAGCCTTGGGCATATGTGGCGGAGCGACCGATGGCTGCTTTCTCGGGCACACACCCATCTATGCTTCTTTAGATCTTCTCCTTGCATACGATGACTTGGTCAACAAACAATCGAGATCCGCGACACGCGCGAGTTTTTTCGGGACGTCGTTTTCGTTCATATCGCCACTACACTAGAGTATCCATGGTGCTGGTCGACCGACGGTACGTTCCCGATCTTGCACCTCAACTCATCCTATGCCAAATGGAAAAGAAACCTTACACAGGACGAGAATGCAAGGAGTCGCCTTCTCTCCGACACGAGTTCCTAGCTGCGGCCGTCCACATGCACGAACCCCTGATGTCTGGACTCTATAACGGAGGAAAACAAAGTTTGGTCGGACCGTATTGACAAGAAGTCACGGCCCGAGAGGGAATAGAGTTTCCCACAAGCCGAGTTGGCCGCGAGATTATCGTTGTTGCCGGAATATCTGCGTCTTTCCGCACACCGTTCCTGTGCTCCAAGCTGGACGCACACGCACGACAACATCCTCTAAGTATAGTGAGTACCTCCTCGATATTGCAACTACACCCGGACGAAGGTAAACATACCGCTTCCCAAACGTCGGAGAACACACAGGCGCACGCACGTAGTGACAACGCAGCTTCACCCAAACAAACTCTATTCAGCTCCCAGCCGTGGGTAGCCGCGGCTAGAACATCTATTCTCGAGTATTAGTCGCACAACATGAGCATACGCATCGGAGATTTACTGCCCAATCGTCATACTCGTCCTCGATCACCCTGTAACCGTGCTCAGAGTAGAAACACAGCACAGCATGGAGCGTTTCTCCGCATTCTCGCCCACGCGGGTCTGGGTGACGGACATTGCGTTCAGCTAACGGGCTTGCATTGGGTGTGAGTGTGTGAGTGAGTGGGTCGACAGCGTGAACGATGTCGGCCGACTCCGCGACCAGTAGACCACCAGAGAAAGGCGATTGCGATATCGCTCAGTCAGTTATCGCTTTCAAGCTACGTTCTCGGCGCCATGTGTTGTTCTATATTCAACGTCGTTGACTAGCTAGCACTGACGAGACACTAAACTAGCCCTCATGTTCATTCATCGTGATACAAATCGAACGCCTTTTCTGACCTCGAGCTCTGTGACACGAGGAAGAGCTCACCGCTTCGGAGGAAATCTCGATGTAAATAATGCTTGGCGTGAATTAGTGAGGTGATCGTGTTAAACAATGGACAGTTCGAGCAAGGATTTCGAAACATGACATAGTGTGAACTGAACTCGTATCTCTTCAAGGATGTCTCGACAAGAACTAATCATAAGTGCCTTGCATGACATGGATGGCCTTCTCAACCAAATCTCTATCCGTTTGGAATGTCAACTTCTTGAGAACATCGGTATAACTATAAAACTCCACACTGAATTCACCTTGCCCGTGAGTGTACGAATCAGACTTCTCTTGTTCATTCACGGCAGCTATATACCACCATATAACTTTAACATCGCCTCTTGAAAGGTGGCGGATCTGTAACCCAAACGGCTCCTGAGCGCTAGTATGTATGCGCGGTTCGTCGAGAGCAGGCTCTTTCTCTATAGCAGGAGGGTTTCGCGTCGACATCGTCAACGGAAGAAGACGGCATGCGTACCCTGTCTCCTCTTTGACTTCGCGAACCGCAGCAGACTGTCGTGTTTCTCCCAGGTTACGGCGTCCCTTGGCTAGAACGTACTCATTTTGCGAGGGAAGATGGATGACGCATATTTCGCGAGTTGATAGGCGGAAGAGGATGGCACCAGCACTCTCGACGAAGGACTCTGAATAGTATTGCTCTGATTTGAACCGCGAGGCCGCCATGCGTGACCTGGATTGTTGGATCCGATATGATGTTGAGATATGATCGACGCAGGGAGATATATCTGTGTGTAGTGCTTGCCATACTCCGACCAAGCGTGATAGCAGAATATATCTAGTAGTTTGCGGGGTCTAGCTTGGCAATCGCCCAGCTAGATACAGAGCTCAATGGTCCGTGCCGTGCGTGTCAGCATGCCCCTATCGGCGAAAGACTAGGCCATGATGATGAACATACTCTGTATTACCTTCTGCTGACTACCAATAGCATTCATTACAGAACTTAAACACTGGTGTTGCCTGATTACAGAAGGAACACACATTCCTATGAACATAGCTTCGTTGAAGCTTTTACCGCGATAATGACGTGAATGACATCAGGGTTTACTATCACCGATTTGATTTTTTGATCCAATGTTGTAGATGTCCAACTTAATCAACTTCCTCGCGATCGCGGAATGGCCAACCAGTCCGGAAGGCTTGGATATCCTCTTCATCCCCTTCACACTGCAGTCGAATCTCCTCTCTCAGCTCTTCAAGCTTCTTCTTCGCTTCCTCATAATCCTCATTCCGCACCCATCCCTCCTCGGTCATATTGCAGACTCTCTGCCGCCACTGCTCCACAGCTACGCTCATCTTCAGCCAGTCGTCCTCAATCTCTATGAACTTGTCTAATTCAGTTTGATCAAACCGCACGGGACACTCCGTATCCGCAACATCAGGCAAGTGCTCCCAGAACTGGACTGCACGTATGATAGCCCCTTTGAGTGTTACAAGATTGCCTTCCCACTGACGGCCAGCCCTGTCTACGAGCATCTGCCGACCAAGAAGAAGTGGGTCACGTAAAGCTGCGATGTGGTGCTGGTTGAGATGGCCGTTGAGCACACGGTAACTGAAAAAGAGGAGACGCCGGCGATAGAGATCGCGCGCCGCTGCTTGCTCATCTGCTTGTAAGGATGTGAAATTCTCTGGAAGCTTAGGTCCTACTAGCTCAGGGGAGAGTACGTCGTCTGGATTCTCGAACGCACGAGGGTAGCCAGCGGCAAGGAGCCGTGGCTGGACGATGGCGTGTTGCCAATCGATAAGACAAGAGAGTCGACCAGTCTCGGGTATTATGAAAATGTTACCAGGGGTAACGTCAGGATGACGAAGCATAGGCTGATTGAAGGGGTGTGCAGGGTTCTTCGGCAGCAGGTGTGGCGTCAACAACTGGTAGTACTCCAGAAGCTTGAGATGGTCCTGTGGATCCTGAAGTCCTAGTCCCAAATCGTTGTGGGGAAAGTCGGGTTCTAGTGATCTGCCATAACGCTCTGTCCAGTCCATCTCTTTCTTCGCTACTGATTGAAGATATTCAACGTGATTTTTCCATGGTCCATGGTTCACCTGTAGTCCAGCTCTTCTACCGTACCAAAACATGTAGTCGGCAATAGGCCCGATGCAAAACTGGTTTGCTTCTCTGGCATGTTCCTCTGTGTACAATGGAGCTTGTAGGCTAGATGCGATGTCCTTCTTGAAGTACAAGCTACCTGTAGCACTGAAAGGAACCTTGAAAAGTTTTTGTTCGAGCTCAACGAAACTATGCGCAAGCCGTCGTATCTCAAGGTCTTGAAGGTGCTCCCATCGGGATGCGAGGCAGATCCCAGGAGCCTTCTCCATAAGAACATATTCGGTACCGACAGGGTTATCTGCCGTTGCAGAGTAGTCATATACTTCTGGGACAGGTATGCCTATTGACCGAAGGAACGTAAGGGTAGCGGCCTCACTAGCAGTGGCAAAATATTCAGGCCGGGCTATGTGGTATGGGATCTTCGCGATCAGTTCGAATCCGTCCTGCAACTTTAAGATGAGGACTCGATTGAAACCCCCCTCTGCTAGCTTTTTTATGCTGATAGTCTTTCCGTGCTTGTTGCCGACAGAAGCTTCGGCCGCAAGTTGTAGGGCTTCGACGTTGAACTCAACATGACGTTCCTTTAACCGTAGTTCCTCGTTGAACAGATATCGACCTGAGGTGTACGAGAATAAGGATGCATCATCAAACGTACCTATACCCAAAATCAGTAAATAGCTGTTAGTAAGTATGGCAAGGTATCATTCACCCAGCACGCATGCTAAAGGCTGAGGGGCTTTTCGTGGTATAGTTGTTGATAATGATCTTCGTGCTGCAAGGCGAATGGAGGGTCTGATGGAAAGAACATACAAGCATGAAGCTGGTCGGGCGATGCATCTTGTTGACATGATGGACAGGATTGAGCGGTAATGACAGGGCGACGCGCGCTGATTGAAGTTACGAGAAGCTCGGGCCTCTTGGCAGAAAACGCGAATAGAAGTCAGGAAGTAAGAGTATCGTATAGCGCTGAGATATGTAGTCAAGATGCCTTGAATGAAGAGAGGATCTACACAACTCCAAGGCCAGAATATCAGACCAGGATAATTCTCAGTGCACTTCTATGGCAGAAAATTACTCTACGAATCTTCAAGTCCAAGTTGTCGCCACTTATCCGGGTGTAGACACCTTACCTGACCTCGATTGTATTCTCGATGACGAGACGGCGCTCATGCATTATGCGATGTTTATTACTGGCCATCCACCACTGCAGTCGTGTCCGTCATGCGCGTCTAGCGTCGCTAATGTCTCGCGAGTGTGGCCCTGGCAGCCCGAGTATGCAGCAGCGAGATCGAGATGGAGGTCCACATCGTACAGGATTTCGTATTGGAGGTGTTTCTGGCTGCGCGTGCAACACAGTGCTATTCTACGAAGGAAGCGGAGAGGGCGCGACGCCCATCGAGAGACACTTGGCGCAACGAACAGTCGATGAACTCCGTGTCATGCAAACCATCGCGGATCGTAAGGAAGTGGTATCGAAGACGGGGTTGGGTTGTTGGAGGACAAGGTCGGAGCTATGTCATGGCACTTGTAGGCTCATGCGACGGGCGCAAATCCGAATCCGGCAAGTGCCACGCGATACCTAGGAGGAAACGTCGTGAGGTAGACTTCACAACATTTATAGGAAACAAATATAGAATAGTATAATACATGCACTCCTTCACGAGCTACTATTACGACGACAAAACTTATAACTGGCGGTTGCGAAGCCAACAATTCATCTCCTCATGAGGTCAGTCGCTTCAGGAGCTAGATGTCGGCGAGAAGCGCCATGCTTGGGTCGGATGGCTACAGCTATGGCAAACAATCGTCGTGCCTTCAAGCCAAACTACCACGCAAACCATCAACGGCAGGTCGGGCATGCTGCTTGTTTGATGGTGACGGGTGGGAAATGGAGAGGCCGCCGACCCTGGTCAAACTCCGCATTTCCAGGCCGTGGGGCGAGCTACCCACGGGGATACGAGAATCACGTGGGCGTCTGGTCACGGCACCACCAACTCTGTCCCGACCTCGAGGGCATCCACGCCTCTGCAAAGTCTCATAGCACGAGCCATCGCACGTCAACCGACGAGAACGTGCAGCTACGCCCAGAATGTCCACGATGATCACCTTCGCCGCCAATAACGAGTTCTTCAGGAAGCGCAAACGTGCGTAGTAGAGAACGCGTCAGTGCGCGCCGCAACCAACGCACCCAGCTAACGCCATGCCAGGAGTTCACCGCGCCTGCGAATCATGCAAAAAGCGGAGAGTAGGTTTCAAGACCGTTGTAACTGTGTACCAACTGTCTAACGGACCAATCAGAAGCGCTGCAGCCATACTTTCGACGACGAACATATTGACGCCGAAAAAAATGACGGAAGTCTTTCCCATAGCGGGAATGCGCCCCATGCTTCTACGGCAAACCCCCATTACCCTTCTCACGATCCCAGAGGGCCCCGTGGGGACTCGCAGAGTTATGGCCACCACTCCACTATGCTACCGCCCCTCAGCCCGGCGACAGAGGATCCACACACAGCGCAAACTCCACCCAACTTCCTTGGCTACCTGAATCCTGAAGCCGTCTTGCGGGAACAGGTCCATTCTGAACGTGGGAAGACGGCTCAATCCCCAAGCAATCCTCCCATCGGCCAATGGATCGAAGAACAGGACCAGAGACCGGCCTCGACGCAGCCTGGGTCGGCCTTGTCGCGCATCAATGAGACAGGTCCGCAAACTGCCCAGGGGGTCAAAGTCTCTATAGCCCTCAAAAACTTCTGTAAGTGGTCATGTATGACATTCATGTGAGACATACACTTACCTCGTGCCGACTCTTCAGTAGATGCAGTAGGCGTTGATCTCCTGCCCTCGCGCAGGCATCAAGAGGTCCTTCTCGACATCTACTTCGCTTACGTTCACCCATTGCTTCCGCTAGTCGACAAGGATCTCTTCTATGAGCAGTACGAGCAAGGTAGAGAACCGCGCATGCTAATGCAGGCCATTTGCATCGTAGCCTCGAAACACGCGAATGCAGCAGAGGCTCTATGTCTAAATCCCGACCTTCAACCGCTCAGCCCACGCGAGTTCTCTCAAAGGCTGTATAATGCCGTCATTGTCGGCATTGAAGCGAAGCTTGAGAAGAACCGTGTCGTTCTGATTCAAGTACTAGCCCTGATATCCCTTCACTGCGAAGGTCCTGATGGTGCCGAGCAAGCCTCCATGCACTTGGCCCAAGCCATCCACCATGCACACACATTCGGTCTGCAATTTGGCCACCAATGGAAGAACCAGAGCTCCGAGTCCCAGGGGAACTTGGAAGATGTCTTTTGGTGTCTGTGGAGCCTGGACAAAATCAACGCCTGTATGAACGGCAGGCCCTTACTTATGCACGACCGCGACAATAGCTTGAGGCAACTACCCAGCGACCCAGAGAAGAGGTCTAGTCCTTTTGGCATCTGGCTGCAGATCTCGGAGATGCTGGACAAGGTCATCGATTACTACAGGCCAGGGAAGGCATCAGAAGAGACAGGCTGGGAAGGGGATGACTTCTTGGGATTCGAGGAGATGGTGGGTGACGGAGAGGACAAGCTAGATGGTCCAATCATGAGTAAGTCTCGCAAACTTTGGATGACGCTCTGCTTTCTAATATATTACAGGTCTCCTCTCACTCTTTCATCACACCATGTGCATGGCCTCTCACAAGTCGCTCTCCATCAACGCTCCTGTAAAGTCTACCCCCTCATACGTCCGACAGAGCCTCTCTGCCACACGAGTAATTCACCTCCTCAACGCCGAATCTCCAGAACTACTTCCACCGCTTCCTCTCGTACCCTACGCCCTCGGAGTAGCTCAGAGCGTAGTGTACCGCCACTTCCGATCTCGTCGTCTTAAAGTTCACGTGAAACGCGCCACCGAGGAGCTGAAGCAATGCGTCCGCCTTCTCGATCGCTTGCGCAACGCGTGGTGGTCGGCAGGCACGATGGCAGACCTGGGACGCGCAGTTCTTAGCAATGCAGCAGGACGAGCCACGAACGCCGCCAACACGCCCGCGCCCGTTGCTATAGAGCCCCGTCAGACTGAACCAAAGACTGAACCACCAACACCAAAAAGCACACATAGCGGACAAATATCATTACCCAACGCGACGCAGCAATGGCCGCAAAATCTCGACACACAGATCGACCCTCGTCTCCAATTACAACAACCACCTGCACCCATTACAAGCCTCCTTAACCCCACTCCCGCACCTACCCCCGGTCAACACCCAACGAGCAGCGAGCGCGCGGATCGAGCGCCCATGCCGCCTACCGGGTTTGGTTTTGCAGAGCAATCGCCCGATTGGCTAAACTTCGACAATGCGTTTGAGAATTTTGAGGGCTTGTTGGGAAGTTCTGGTGCGGATCTGAGCAATGAGCTATTCAGGCCGCTTAACTATGAAACGCTCGAGGGGTTCCTAGATCCTGCTGCGTGAAAGAGGGTGTATGAATAGGACAGGAGGGTGGTAGACTATCTTCTCTATCTTGAGTCTTTTTCGGGGTATTTGAGTGGACCGCTGTGGTCATCTTGAGCCTTAGGAGACTTTGTCATAGGGGTGTAATAACTTGGGTTAGACCTGCCGAAGGTTTGGACTATATCTGTGTACTGAGACCTCAACGAACTCAAACACGCACATGCTGCTAGGATATGGTAGTAAAATCCGCCAAACACATAGATCAAGATGACTGGAGATTGTAAGAATACATAGAGAATCATTTCACCAACGCACGCCATTACAACCCGCACACTAATCATTTTAACCCATATATACGCTCCCCAAGCATCGTACATTAAAACCTTCCATCCCATCTTTTCCTCACTTTCATGCTACACCTTTTCTTGTTTGTGGTACTGTGTTGGGATGATAGGCTGCGCCTCCTGGTTTTCCTCTGTGCGGGGGCTTGGCGGCGCTTTCCCTCGCACCCGATTAATCTAGCTCTCTACACTACGCCTTTGCATCCCTCTTTGTTTATAAGCTAACTCTTTTTCAAATTTTAGCTGGAGCGATAGAATACGGCAGATCTCGATTGGTAGTAGAAGCTAAGACTGGGCATAACATTGTCCGCACCCAAGTTTCACCACGTCTGCATACACACGGAGCCTACAGCTCAAAGCACTTATGGCTTGGGTACCTGCTCGACTACCTTACCTTAAACATCCCGACCTACTGCCGGCCCCTCTACCTAGCGAAAAGCTTTTCTTCGAATCAACAGCCGTATTTCGAGAAGATGTGTCCTACCACAGGGTGGTCGCGGTCGAGCCTCACTTCATCGTCAAATACGGACGAGGTGTGGATGAGATCGAAGGCCAAATCCTTCTCTTTCTCGAGCACCACCTTAAAGATCACCCCGGGATTCCAAAGCTCTACGCAATGTACCGTATAGCAAGTACGGGTCATGTCTGCCTGATCATGCAGCGCATGCCTGGCGAGTCACTCGCTCAATTATGGCCTACGCTCGAAGAATCTGAGAAATCCGATATTTGCGCCAAATTGAAAGAAGTATTTACGTCGATCCGACAAATTCCAGCTCCTCCGCTCTACGGGGGTGTGGACAACGGCCGATATCACCACTATCTGTTCTACAGCCCGGACCGTGATCGAGAAATATGTGGCCCATTCGACTCGGAAGATCAGTTCAACGCAGCACTCGTAAAGCGCCTTCGGTTTGAATGGGAACATATGAAGAGGCACAGCTTTAGGGCAGACTTCTACGAAAGAAATCTTGGGAGGACATTAGCTGGTCATAAGCCTATGTTTTCGCATTCGGATCTACAAAGGAAGAACGTAGTAGTGCATCGTGACACATCGCAGGGCTTAAGGGTTAGTCTAGTCGATTGGGAGGAGGCTGGCTGGTTCCCGGACTATTGGGAATACTTCACTGCTCTTCAAGGTGTTCTATGGGACGATGACTGGTCCCAGCGCATCGAAGATATCTTGGACCCTTGGATTAGCGAAGCCGCAGTCATGATAATGGTGCATAAAGACCTAATATTCTGAGCATTAAATTCGAACCTGCTGGCTCGTCGATGTCTTTCAGTTTGCTAGGCACCGCGCCAACCAACAAAGCTATTAAAAGGGAGCCGAAACTAGAAGAAACGGGTAATACATGGTAAAACCCCACTAGATGCTAATAACTTGTTGTCTTAACCTCCAGATGTACTCTACAAACTAGCTTCTAGTCCTGCTAGACCTACTCCTTGCGTTCAAATAACAGGAGCGCCATTCGCAACTTGGGCAGTTTGACTACTGCTCCACTACCCACTACCTCCCCAGCGGAGCTTGTTGTAAATTGTTGTGCAGCAGCTGATGCTGATACAAGGCTGGAAGAGCTTGTTGTTCGGTCCATTCAGTGCACTTGATGAACGGTGGTCTCTGCTCATCGGCTTGATAAAATGTCCCATCTGGTTTGATTTGCTCGGTGCGCATCGTCTTGACATTGAATGCCCTCTGGCGAGGAGGTGGCGGCACTGTCTGCAGCAATCCGTCCAAACGTTCTGGGTAGTCTTCGATGCGGATACGTCCGAGGTGTGTCTTTGCAAAATAGGTCTGGGATAGTTCTGGGTTTGGACCTGATATGGATTCGTAACTCATGCCCGATACCAAGTCACCATTGACTTGAAAGGTGTGCCCTCCTCCGTCTGCTTTCGTCTCGACAAAGAGAACAGTATGATATCTCGTCTCGCTACCCATTAGAGGGTCTTGCATTCCTAATGTGTATTGGACTTTGTAGAGATTGTATCCTTGGCCAGACATTGTCGATATAGGTGATTCAGAATATGAGATCGTAAGTATAAGAAGATTGATGTAATATTCGTAAACAGTTGAGAAGCGGTGCAATACAGAATCTGTACTAAATAGTCCTGTCTTATGTATTCATATGCTAGTTCCGCGGGGTAACTGCAGCGCATTCTCAAACATCACTTATGTGGGGCTTATAAGGGCGCTTAGATGAAACTCTAAACATTATGACGAAGCGCGCGGTAAGTAGAAAGGCTCCACCAGCTTGATTGTAATGAAGATAAGATGTCCAGGATAACTCATTGGGGATAACTTGGTCAGAAAGACCGCAATTTGGTATGCAAGAAACCATTTGTGGTGCATTTACCGTACCTGCGTTCCTAGCTTTAGTTTTAATCGATATTTGGTACCATGGGAGAACGATAATGAGGTTTGGAACCACGGTTGGCGACCGTCTCGAAGCCTATCTTAGAAGAATTAATGTAATTACAAACATCTCCGCACTTAAAGTACTTTTACAGAACCAGCGATAGCTCAACTAGGGCGTAGACGCTTTGGAAATTCTCTTACTGTGCCTGCGTTCCTAGCGTTAGTTATAGTAAAGCGCATGCGCCCTAATGCTACCCATTAAGCTATCACTCGGCATATCCCCTCCCAACCCCAGCACACGAAAGCTTTAATGATTTGTTGCACCTTTATATTCTTGACAGTTACTCGGCTTGATGGTTGGTTGGAAAAGCATTTAGCAGACGGGTCCATGTCACCCAGTGTTTCTCATGTCAATACATTTCTTTCCATTCGTTTTACCGGTCGTCGCTCGACCGCATTTGAGATTCAATTCAAATTTCTATTCTCGCTGTGGTTCCTTATATAGTACCATTGCGACGCATGCGCCGGAGTTTGCTACAGACAGAAAAATACGTGACGTATTCTTTCGCAGATTGATTTACACCTCAATTTCACCACCCAATGGTGATGAGTTAGTTTACGAGTTGTAGAGCACAGAATGACACCGTCAATCACTTCTCACTCATCCTCATCATAGTCATCGAAAGGCCAGTGCCGCTCAGACATTTCTCTTAGCCAGGGATCGTCGTCTGCCGAAGCAAGTGCTTGTTCCCGGATCTCAGCTGCTTTGCTCTTGGCGCTCTCAAACCGTTGGTTTGGGGTCCACCCGTCGGATGCTATACCAAGAAACTCGTTGATCTGTTCCACGTCGCCATCCGCGTCGCGATGCGAGTCATCTAAAGCATCGATCCGCGCCGCTTCTTCTGATGTGAAAGACACAGGACATGTTGGTGCAGTGCCATCATGATTCAGTAGAGCGATTTTGTTCCAACTTTGTGAGACCTGAACAAGATCGTACTGGAGAGCTGTATTGAGGCCCTCCCATGGTTCGCCTGCATGATCGAAGATTCGGCGCCTGAGTAGGTCTGTCTCTTCTTCAAGGGCACGCCAATGTCGCTGGTTCAATCGTTGAGTAAAACCTAGGTAGAAGAAGTGTACGTGTCTGCGACGAAACTCCTCTTGAGCCTGGGTACGTTTGAACTCGTCTAGAGAGTCAAGATGAGCCGGGGGAAGTGGTGGCGTGAAAGATCTTGACTCAGCATCGCCATAGTTTTGGAACGAGTTTGGTATACCAGCAGCAAGGAATGTTGGAAGTACAGTAGCGTGCTGCCAGTCAATAAGGCTCGTAACTCTATAGTCTTCGGATATGAATATATTACTCGGCTGGATGTCGGGATGGCGAAGGACGGGAAAGTTGAGCTCCGGGCTTGTCGGTACGAGATGCTGAGCTACAAGCAGGTAGTTCTCTAGAGATTTTGCGTGGACCATTGGGTCTTGTTTCTCGTATTGGAAGGCTTCTCTGTGTTGTCGGTGAAATGGATATCGGGGTTGTCCATACTCACGTATCCAGGTTAGCTCCTTCTCAGCAGGAGCTTGAAGGGCGCGAAGAGTTTCAACATCTAAGCAAGGTGAGTTTCATGAATATCGCAATTGCTATTGATACTTACGTGGCCCCCGATCAAGCTCGAGATCCCCACGCTTGCCGAACCACCAACGAAGCCCAGTGTAGGGGCCCACACAGAATTGGCCGTCTGCTCCAGGTATGCTAACCTTGGGAGTGCATGATTTCAGGTCGTGAGCGTAGTATATGCTTCCACTAGCAGGTAGTTGGATGCTGAACAGCTTTGATTCAAGCTCGACAATGTCATGCAAAACTTGGAGCCTTTGTTGTTCAGATAGATCGAACCAAGCATCCCCAATTGGTCGTCCGGGTAGTTTTTCCATCAAAATGTATTCCGAGCCGACGGGATTCTCATCGATGGCGTATCCAAGTATTCGTGGAGTCGGTATGCCATGTGCACGGACAAAGTCCATTGTTGCGACTTCACTAGCCACAGCCAAGCGTCGGGGCAATGTGGACGGATAGGGCAGTCGAGCGAGAACAGATGTTCCATCTCTCATACCTACTTCGAAGATTCGGTTGAAGCCACCTTCCGCCAGCTTTTGAAGGCTCGTAACATAAGACTCAGGCCTATTGATAGAGCTAGCGGCAGCTTTCTTGAGCTCATAAATATTAAAGGATAGACGCCTTTCGGCTAAACGCATATTCTCGTTGTATCTAGGAGAAGAAGTTAGAATTTGTCATGGGTCCCGAATACATTACTTAGTTCAGTCTTACATCCATTGTCCGGAAGTATATTCGAACAGTTCATGATTGTGATCCATGGTGTCTCGTGCGCCGACTCGAGATGGGGTTAATATACTACCAAAGCCGCGAGAAGATCTCAAGATTGATTTGTTTTGTGTGAGCAATGACTGTAACTCTCGTCGAAATCGCGTTGTTCGAGAGATCATGATCCGAGAGGAGGTTGGATCCAAAAGCCCTTCAATGCGGGTACATAGAAGAAGATTTCAAAAGCTCTTGCGGCCTCAGGAGAGCTATCGCTGGTTCTGTGGAGGCACTTTGAGCGTGCGTTCTCAAAACGGTTATCTGTTTTTTGCATTAACTTCCGCCGCACTAAACCTCAAAGGGCGATCTCGCTTCCACGGATGTGTTGCTGTGACACCAAATGGCGGGTGCTTCAACGCCTGCAGCTTACCTGTTCACGAAGTCGTAGAAAGATTCGAGATGATTTGGAATTGGCCTTTGATACAAAGGAAATAACTAGCAATGAGCACACTCATGTCTCGCAGTTGCAGAGATTCTCGATACTGGACGTGACAGACTAGTTTCGAATCGGTGGTGAGCAAGGACGGTGGCACGTAGAGTGGAGATTGGGATAGCTGAGTCGCAGAGGTAGGTAAGCATTCGCTTGCCGAAACAGCCCCACTTGTCTCGATCGGACGTCAACCTCCGTGCCCCAACTACTGCAAAGGTAAGGCGAATCACTCACCGTTCTCCTCGTGAGTCGATTACGATGAAATATAATCACAGATTTTTCTTGAGCGGCCACTTATTGGCACCTTTATTTGGTCGTTCTTGTCTGTCGGCAACAACGGGCGTCCTAAACGTATCTACTGTTCATCCTGAATATAGTAAACGACACTGGAGTTCAAATCCTTATAAAATGGCACAAACCGATACAATAATGAGAGGTAAGCAAATCAAAGTGTTGATGCTGAAACCAATAATCTAACCTATCTTCCTTAGGTTCAATACATGATCTAGGTGCGCTCTATCGATTCACCTCAGGGCGATGGCTTTGGGGGGAACGAGAACAGCTTGCAGCGCGTTACGTCAAATTCGACTTGCAGAAGCTCTGTCGACTTGCCGCTAGTTCGATTGGCTCAGATTCTTGTGCGAAAGCTGTGAAGATCGCTGAGGGCCAATACAACAAAGTTTTATTGTTGACCATGAATGACGGGAAAGAGGCTATCGCGAAATTGCCCAACCCTAACGCTGGACGACCTCACTTCACCACGTCCAGTGAGGTTGCTACCATGAACTTCGTACGCAACCACTATTCATATCGGACTTGAACTCTATTAACTTTGGTAGCTGAGAAGTGCCCATCTTCCGATTCCTCAAATCTATGCGTGGAACTCTGGACTAGTAGACAATCCTGTTGGAGCCGAATATATCATCATGGAAAAGCAACCTGGTATCGTTTTGAACGATTTGTGGGACAATATGGAGGGTCCGCAAAAGGCTGAAATTTTGAAGCAGGTCATTGAGATCGAGAAAAAACTTGCTTCGATCAAATTCACCAAGTTTGGGGGTTTATATTATAAGCAAGACCTACCTCAATCTGACAGCACCACCCCGTTGTATATCGATGGAAACGGTAACGCAGTACATAGCGCCGAGTTCGAGATTGGACCGACTAACCATCGGTCCTTCTTCGATTTTGGGAGAGGCGCATTAGATATCGATCGTGGACCATGTATGCTCCCATTTTAACTTTTCAAATATATGCGATACTAATCTATTGGTTTAGGGTCTACAATTGAGAAGTACGTCGCCGCAGTCGCCTATAGAGAGATCGCCTGTGTTGAGAAAGGGCTCAAATACCCTAGAATGCCCGAAGGACTCTTTTACGGACCAAGACAATACCAACCTAGTACATCGACCAAGATGTCGGCTTTAAACAACTATTTGAAGGTAGCCCCATATGTCTTACCCGAGGAAGAAGTAACGCATGCCGCTGTTCTTTGGCATGGCGATTTGCATACGCAAAATATCTTCGTTGACCCAGAAAACCCAGCTCGAATCATTGGCATCATTGACTGGCAAACCATCAGCGCATGCCCACTTTTCTCGCAAGTTACCCGCCCTGGCTTTCTGGATTTCAATGGCCCAATCCCTAAGGATCTGGGTAAAGTCAGCCTCCCCGAAAACTTCGATAGATTGTCTCCAGATGAACAACGTGAGGCAAAGGCATTGCAACAATCTCAGACGCTTCACAATATCTACATGGTCCGATGTTATCGACAAAACCCTCAAGTGTTCCTGGCCATGCAACAGAAAGACAGTCTACGCCACCAGGTTACCGTGGTTCCAGGCACAGTTCTGATGGACTACGAAACGTACCTCAACAACCTTTTGAGGGATGTCGAGAAAGAATGGCTAAAGATTGTGGGTCAAGGATCTGATGGGCATCCCTTGAGGCCGTGCCCACTCCACTTTTCGGCCGCCGAGGTTGAGCAACAGGAAAAGGATGAGGAGCTGTGGGCTCAGGGCGTCGAGCTGATGAATAACTTCATTACTGACGTAGGAGGCTTCAAACATTGGGATGGCAGGGTCAGTAACGAGGATTACGAGACTATAAGAGACCAACTGGCTAGTGGCATCCAGCAATTTCTGGATCGCGAGGCCAGAAGTGCGGAGGAGCGGGATGCATGGCTGAAAGCATTGCCATTTGTCAATGACGAATAGGTGGATTGAATGTTTGTAAGCTACGGTAATGTAATACTATCACCACTACACGATAGTCAACATGCGTACTATACGGCGACTGTGACAAGTAGTGAAATTTACCTGTGGACCGAGATGAATACTTTGCCAAAACACGGCTTGTTATACGTATAGCTAGAGGGGAGATCGTTATGTTTTGAGATTGTCCTTCATCGACTCAAACGCCGGTTGAGCCCATTTCTGCATCCAACTAGACTCAAGTACCTGTTGCGCTGAAGGTCGATCGTCCGGCCTGAATGATAACATCGACTTCAAGAGTACAAGAAACGCTTGCTTCTCTTCCTCGTCCATCTCTGATATTTCAGCTTGTCTTCGTGGCTCTTGGATTGAATCCTCCAACCGGTCTTCCAGCAACCGACGCGGCGATCCATCAAGTCTTCGAAGTTGATCATCGAAACATTGTTTGCGATTGGCCCAACTCGCTCACCAATCTTTAGGCAAATAACCCAATGTGTCGACATGTTCTTCAAGAATTCGGTCTCCACTTGGGAACCAAGTTTCGAACAAGGGCCTCTGACCTATAATAGCGAAGACTGCGCATGCAAGACTCCAGATCTCAGCAGGGAAGGAAACCTGTGCCGTGGGCTCTAATAGTATCTCTGGGGATCTTAATACGAAGGGTGTGTGAGAAGATTGTCGTATGTCAACTGCTGGCTGGAATGATTCGCTGAAGTCGATTAAGAAGATGCGTGAGTCGGCGAGCGACATAGTGTCACTGGCGTCTCCAAACCAGATTGGTACGACACCAAAGGTAGGCACCCACGGATCCAGAGGTTTTCCGTCCAGCCGTGTTATTTGCTCGAGCTCAGGCTGCCCATACCTCTTATAGAGTTGGTCCGGAGTAAGGTTGTCGATAGAACTGGGCAGCCGAAGAAGGATATTGGCCTCATGAAGATCTGAAGATGTAGTTAGCAGTCAGCGGTGATATTTCAACGCGATCAGCCTGATTACCTACCTGCATGAACGACACCACGAGAGTGCATGAAGGCAACGGCTTGGATAAGCTGAGCAGCAATGGCCCGAGCTACCGAGGGCGAAAACAACCGGTTATGGGATGCCTCTCGCGCCTCTGAGATGCTCATTCTTGCTGGTGTGGTGACAAGGCAGAGATGTCTTCTCCTTTCACCCTCGATTTCCGGGCCTTCTATTTCGAATTCATCCAAAATCTCTGGTATCATTGCAATGCTGGCATGCGCTTTCTCATTGCATGCTTTCCCATCCCGCAAAATTCTCAGCATGGCGCTCTCATGTGGACGGTGAAGTTCCGACACGGCGAATTTGATTGCGACGTACTTATCTAGAAGCTTGTCACGGGCTAACCATATGGTAGAGGAAGCGCCAAAACCCAGTTTGTGTACAATGTGATAACGAGACGAACAGAATTGGTCGCCGATGCGAACCGGGTAGTAGCCTCCAGCAGCGTACCGCTCGAATGGCTCAATATCTTCAGTCGGCTCATATATCACACAGGGAATTTCCGAAGCAGGCGCTTGGTCAGATACTGTTCGTGGAGGACTGTAAGTTGACACCCACCTCCTCGTCGGTCCGCGCCAGCTTGTGTGTAGAGTAGCGAATCGAATACACGCAACAAGACGAGGCGAGCACAACCGTTTATTTGATAGTGACAGAGAGGAGGGGTCTATGAACATCGCTGAGATTAGAACTTGCTCTATTGAAAAGTGAGAGGTGTTGCTTGAATTAGGTGACTAAGCTTGCAAGCATGGTGAGAAACGATATTGGGCGTGAAAAAAGATGCTGATTACGTCATTCGTCGTGAAATGGGTGGAGCAATTTTGCCCGACATTTCGCTTTGTAGGCTGTGGCCAACCGTCCAAGTCCAGCGCCTGTCATTCTGTTCAGGGTAGACCCGTTTTTGTAGCTGTAAGAGACCCGTACGCGATGCGGTTATATTGTTCAAGGTTAAGCATAATAAATACATATGACCATAGGATCTTGAATTCAGCGCTTCCCGTTCGCTCAGCGGTACTTAAGCAGGATACCGGCGGATTAGTAGTTAGGTGGGTGACCACTAGCGAATCCCCGCTGTTGTATGTTTTTGCTATTTTTTGCGCACCCTACGTGATGGTGTGGTGATCTTTCTTTGGCTCTATTGTGGTGGAAAAGCGTAGTTGAAAAACTTGGCGCGGCCATATGATGGGACAGCTCTTTTCCTTTTGCGACTAGATAGCTATCATTAATTGCTGGCCTCATAATCGTAATGTATTACCAACTGCAGAAAATTGATCTGGTGCTAAAAGAATAGAAGTAGTGTGGTAGTGGAACAAGACGCGACGGATCCGCTTCGAAACGCTTCAATATGTTTGCTCATGCTAAACAAGATAGAAATGGTATGCCGTCTGAATACTTTTCCACTCAAGAAATGCTACACAGACAGCCCTCAAATTCTCCTAAAAGGATGTTGCTAACTCTCTCGCAAAATACATTACTTTATGAACAGTCAACGCTTCCAAGTCCTCGACACAACTCAAAGGGGGCAGTGAAAATATTGGTGGCCTAGGGGATGCCCTCGATGCCTTGCGAAAGTCGGTCCTCCATAGCTTTGATCAGTACTGGTGGGACGGATTCGTCGGTTGCGCGGATGGTGATGCGGTACATCTGCGGGCTGTTAGCATTTTGGTTCCTAGTTATGAGCTCTGGAAACGTACCTGAGTATCGAAGTTCGGCTCTAGTCTTAGCAAACACCCGAACTTGCCCTCACTTGAGTGGAGCACTGTCGCGCCAACGATATTCTTTGCGTTTGGATCGACACCAGTAACGATACCCCACTTGAAGCCCCTGACTACCTTTTGCACAAACTCCGAATTCATTGTCCGGTTCTTGCTAACAAGGCCGAAAATGCTCTGTGCTTCACGTGGAGCACCGCCAATTTGTTTCCATCGCTTGAAGAAGTCCTCTGCGCTCAGTTCGGCACCTTCCATATACTTGTGAAGTAGTACTGGGAGTTGAAGCGTGAGGCCTTGTAGCGCGCCTGCGAGGTACGATATCCGGATGGTTGGTGGATCTATAAAGACATTTTTGCATTCGAACATGATCGTTTGTTGAGTCTGGCCCTCTGGTGCAATCGAGGTATCAGGCAATCCCTTGATGTCCGATTTCAGCGTCTCCGAAGACCTATTATCGACCGTGGTGGTAAATGATCCGATCGGAAACGAAGACTTGTTTGTGAAGTAGAAGATGAGCGCCCCCAGCTGGCCCCGGTATTCTGTCCGTAGACCTACTTGTATTTGCTGGTCCTCATACAGTATGCCCTCGCCGCGAAGTAGAAGGCGAATGTATCCAGGTTCCCAGTCCGGGCTCAAGTGGGCGGCGCTGGCAAGGTTCGGAGCTTTTAATACCTTATTCGTGTCGATGTCCAGGTCTAATCCTGCAAGGTCGCTGGAAATGGCATTGACGCCATTTGTGCCGTTCGCGGTAGTAGCTTTGTTGTCTTTCGTTACCGGTTCCGTAAAGCTTCGCTTGACACCGGCAGAGGTGTTCTGCCGTGCCAGGCCAAACTCCTTCAGGTCCGCATTCGCGTCTTTCCCGCCAACTACCCATGTTCGCTTATCACTAGTCGTGGCATGCTTCTGGTGTAATCGAGAGAGTAGTGCTGATGTTCGTTCAGGATACGGTGGCATCTCATCGCATACGGTCCGTAGTAGGTCGTCCGTTGGCATTGTCGCGAGGGTCAGGTATTCGCACGCTCTTTGCTGAAGCTCAGAGTCGAGCGAATGGCTGTAGGCGCGGAACGCTTGGAGGAGCTGCGGTTTGATTTCGGGGAACAAGTTGACGAACTTGACATAGGAAGAGAGCAAGATCGCTCTTGTACTTGATGAGCAGCCCCGCATCTTCGCGCTTAGAGCCATAAACTGTTCAATTGGACTGCAGCCCTTGGTTTCAGCGATCAAGTGGCCGAACTCTCCAAGAAGGTACCCGCCGATTTTCACTAGGGTCTCATGACAATCGGCCTTGATGTACTGTAGGATTGTCTGCGCGGCATAAACTTGGAGTTCCTCGTTGTTCGTCACGATTTGGATCACTCGTTGCCACACTTCATCGCTGACATGATCGCCTGCCATGGAGATCAAACGCAACGATATGTCCACATACCATTGGACGTCTGTGGCGTATTTCTCAGTCAAGATTGCAATCTTAAGGACCATCTCTTCTCGTATCGCGTAGTCCGCGGACTGGAGGTATCGTAAGAGCTCGCCCACAATCGCTTGAGCGTTCGACGGATCACACATGCTGTAGAGAAGGTCGAGGCCCTGCCTTCGCACGCTGATATCCCGGTCTCTTAAAGAGCCGATGATGATGGCCTGATGCTTCTTTATCGGGTCGAGTGTTTCTGATTGAGCAGCTAGATGGGTCATCGCTTCCAGACCTAGGTACCTTACGTTGGTTTCTCGGGATGCGATAAATTTCCCCAACCGTTGTGAGATCTGGACCATTAGATCTTGTTCCGTGTCAAGATGGATCACAAGGTTGATCGCTTCGAAGAGAACGGCGTTTTGCGCATTGTTCTGTTGCACATTCTTTGGCATGTCCAGAGCGGAGTCCATGATTTTCTGCAGTGCTTGGCGAATAAGCTTCCGTATATGCGAATCCTCTGCTCTTGTTAGTTGAAAACATCTCCTAGATTCCGAGGGGATACCTACCGGGAGGTGGATAGTACTGGAGAAGCTTGAGAAGCTTGACCAAAATCCATGGACATGGGACCTTGTAGTAGAAGTAGCCTTCCGCACACTCATTGTCAACAACGATCCGCTTCAATCTGTTCGCAGCTTTCACGTAGCTCCCCCTGTACTGTTCGGTGTTGTCTTGGACTAGTGCGGTAACCAGTGAGGTAACGGAGAGCGCAACGCCCATGTCAGGATCGTCCATGAGCGATATTATCCGTTCCGCCCATTCATTCTGTACAATGCTGGGGTACTTTCGGTATAGGCGAAGTAGTGTCAGAGCTGCCTTCTTCTTCACAAATGCTTTCGATGCCGGAGATATGAGTAGTCGGTGAACTTCTGCGCTCAATGCCTCTCCCAGCTCTTTACCACCAACATTCGCAATCGCGTGCAGTGCCAGGCAGTTATTGAGCTCATTATGATCCAACAAGTCTTTTCGGATACTGTTAACAACCAGATGTAGCAGTTCGTGCTCCTCGTGTAAGAATAGCGTAACTGCGAGGTATCCGATTTGTTTCTCCGAGTACTTGGTGGCCGAGATGAGATTCACAGCTTCAAGATGTCCGAAATCGACGTTCCAGCCGAGTATGTATATGTACAGGAGCTATGTAGGTCAGCATTCGCGCTTGCGCTTAACTTCGCCGGTAAATTAAGTACCTTGCAGACGTATTTCTTTTTCTGGTAGCCGTTGAGGCTGCCATCTGGAGAGTGACATGTTAGAGGAAGTCATCTAGGATGCGTATATCAAGGTACCTCTAAACTTTTGCCTACGATATTCCGTTAGCCTTTTAGTCTACCTCTAAAACTTGGCATGGCAGACCTACCGGATGTTGGCCAATTCCTTGTTGATCCGCTTCTCTTCCAGCTCGCGAGCTCGAGCATTTCTTAAATCTGCAATAAACGACACCAGTCCTGCGCAATCGTGTAAGTCTCCGACCAAGATATTTTCCTGCAGGCCAATGTACCTCTCATAGTTGGCACATTGCCCGACTGGTTCCGGCTGAACACCCCTCCGGCGCTCGATGCCATCTTCGCAGCGGCCGACGTAGCCATACTGGCAGGCTTAGTGGGTAGGCGACTCCCACTTGGAAGATATCCAGACAATGCGACGGTGGTGGGTATATGTGAGGTCGAGTAGGAAAGCCTCGGGGCAGGGGTTATGCCGGCGAGCGAGCTGCGGGAGGTGGGTACTCGTGAAAAGGGACGACAACAGCGGAAGTCTGGAGGTCAATCATGAAGCAATGGCGAGACAGAAGGACCGTGGGGGAAACGACATGAAGCAAAGAGAAGTCAGCATGGTGCTAGGCGGTCTCTGTGCAGCTGTATGCTCCACGCGCGAGATGCGGCGGGATCGTCCACGGGTGCTTGGACCACTTTAGTGTGGGCGCGCCTAAACTCCGTCTGGGAGCTGCTTCCGCACTGAGACATCACTATAGAACGTGCTTGACACGACGGCGTGGTGTACTAGTACGGCTGTCTCTTCCGCAGTTGCGCGGGTATGGAGAGAGCGAAACCTAGCATGCTTACCTCTACAGATGCGCACGCCTCTACTATCACAAGGCAACGAGTGGACGCCGCTCAGTGATGCGACCTCGCCTTTCCGCATCCTCACCCCCAATGACACGGACATGGCATACCTGAGCATGACAGCGAGCCTAAGAAGGGCGAACAAAGCGATCGTATATGGTTGTCGCATTCAACGAGTCTGCAGGGCTATACGTTAGTCGAACAAGCGCTCAGGCCTGTTCGCATATACCTATCTTCAAGATACACCGATGCTGGAGACACACAATTGGATAGAAAACGTGTAGTGGAAAAGTGATATAATATATTTTGATCCTGGTATCATGCGGCTATTGCCTATTCAGTTGCTCTCCCTTTCTGCAGTCTGAACTCAAGGGTCGAAGCCCTATATGAACGCCAAACACCCCCAATGCTCATTCTGTATGTACAGTCTGTCCACGCGCTTACTTCTTGGTCGTGAAGTCGGTCTCGAGAGAGGAGGAACCGCTGTTCTCGTTGCGGCTGCAGGTGCACGAACCTATGAGATGTTGTCAGACAAGTTACAGCGAAGGTCAACAAGAATGTGTGCTTACCCTCAGCCCGCTTTCCGCACGCACAAGTGCTGGTGGAGAGCTTGTTTTCGGTAGTAGACTTCGCGCAGGCTGCATCTCATGTTAGTATACACACGCAACTCATAACAAAACCTGTGGGAGGCTTTGGGAAGAGAGAAGACATACTGCACTGGAGAGCAGGCTGCTTGCCGCACGAGCAGGTTGCCTCCTTGGCGCACACGCACTCGCCGTTGTTGCGTCCGCAGCAGGCCATTTTGATATTGGTGATGTAGAGTGTTGAAGGTTTGGTTGAGGGTTCGAAATTGGTTGAGTTTACGTCTGAGATGGAAGATGTCGTAGATGAGGTTTGATATTGACTGTGAATGAAAAAGCAATTATGAGCGCCCCAGGCTGGCTTTATACATATGTCACCTGTCTTCCACTCGCAGCTGGTTGCTCAAATGGACCCTGGGCAAAGGCGGTACAAACGTACGAGTGGCGAAACTGACCAATCAGAGCAAGGCTGATTACGCCGTGTCACCAGTTTGCGGCGACGGTGAGGCTGAAATTGCCACTTGATGATTCACTATCATTGAAATGATTGTTATTCGCTGGGATATGATAGCCATGTTTTATATTTGTTCGAGGACATTATGAATTGGTGGTGCCGGGATTCTTGGCAGTAAGTAGACTATCTGGCTCATGTGGGAACAAATTAGGCCGGAGATGCGACCACACCACTAAACCTTCAAAGTCAGAAAACAGCATGATCTTGGTGCACAAGACGTTGGATTACTCTATTTGTGACCTTATGAACTGTTCCCTCCAAGTTTATATCTTACCACGCAAAATAATGTGTTTATACCAGAAGTTTCCCCAGCTCCGCTTGAAGGCCGACAACCTGATTCTTTAGCGTCATATCCATCTCACCGCCCTGTCTTTCATTAATGCCTATCTCGAAGGAGCGGTCTGACGCTACTTACCGCATTGTTCTGAAGCGCTTGCAACAGCACGATCGCGTTTTGATAATCTCTGCCTGCAGCCGAGCCTTGCTGCTCAACCCCTCCGTCCTTCCCTTCTGCAAATTCTTTGATAGCGTCGAGCAGCCCGCCATCGTCCTTGATCTCTTCGATGACATGCGCAGCGCCCTCGGGTGATTGTGCCATCAGGCCTAAGCCTAGCAGCCCTTCCGACCTTGCGTCCGCGTAGAATCGCTGACGTAGGAGCCTGGCCACCGGACGAGCAACACTTGGTACTTTGAGCAGTTCCTGTCTTACTGCATCGACATCCTTCTCTGCATTGGGTCGACCGAGATAGCGAAGCATAGCAACGAGGGTGCGGCCAAGCTCGATCATGGGGTTCTTCATAGCCGTACTTGGTAATGCTGCGGACGGAGCAATGGCTTGTTCGACGATGCGTGTAAGGATCGTGGCGTCTTCATCCTTTTCGAAAACAACCTTCTCGATATTGTGGAAATTGTTCGTCACGAGCTTGCATAGCATGGCCGCTGCTTCGCCACGAACAGATGGGTCGCTGAGGTTTAGAAGGTGACAGCACGTCCGCAAGAGTCCGGTATTAACCAATACTGTTCTGTTCGCCTCTGGAAATGTGAGATGGCGCATGAATCCCGCTGCAGCGTATAGAAGCGCTGGTTTGGTGCTCGATGCAAGAATACTGATGAGAGTGATGTGAAACTCCATGATGTTGACCATATCCATGCAGACTTCGTCCGACATGGCCAAATTGCCGAGCATGACACATGCACATACCGTCGATGGTGAGTCGGCTGGAGCACGTAGTTTCGCCCTGACCTTTTCTACTACCTGACTTGTGACAGTGAAAACCTGTGCGAAGGTATCAGTGGCTGAAATCGCTGAAATCGAGCTGATCAGTTGAGTTAGTAGAAGCACACTAGTTTCATCAGACGTAGCGGTTTCATCGGTCTTAGAAATCGACAGCCCTTCCAAAACTGCTTCATTTTCGGTGGGTGTGAGGCGAGCCTCGAAGTCCAACATCAGACTAACCAAGTCATCTAACAACTTCGGCGTTGCCACCTTTGGCTGAAATTCTGGGTCTTGTAAGTAATGCACTAGTATGGCCACGTATTCATCGTAGTGATCTGGATCGTATCTCAGGGCCATTTCTAGCAGGTTCGTGAATGTTTCCAGCGAGAGCGCGTCTTTGAGCTGAACAGAAGTGAGGCTCCCCGTGGTCCAGGTCAGTAGCTCCATAGCGTAATCGAGTGCTGCTTCGGGTATTTTGTCAAGGGCAAGATATGAAGATATTGTGTTATCCAGTCTCAGCCCAGCTGCAGCGGCTTTGGCAGGATCTGTCTGTGTGAGCATTGTTTGTCATCGGAGATGGATGAGCGTACCAAAGTCATTGCCTAGATTGAATAGCACTGCTAAAGCAGTAGTACGCAACTCCTCCGATGTGAGGCAGGCAATAATGTGTTGCAAGTCCTTAATCGCAAGCTCTCTATTCGAATCTTGAGCGTTGGTCAGACATTTAACATCGTCATGTGGATGTTGTTGTAGAAAGGAGTACCGTTATCTGCAACCGAATTACCGATGACTCTTAGGCACTGCTTGGCCAGAGGATCTGTATGGTCGCTAACAGAGAGCCTAGATAGGGCGAAGGACAATATGCCGCTTTCTCGAAACGGAGTCTGCCATTCCTCTACGCACTGTCAGCCTGCTCCATTTCTAACCAGATATTTGCACCACCTACTCTGCCCTCCCACAGCTGTCCCAAGAAGCTTTGTAGCAACCTCGGCAGGCTCGGCGTCTCCTATATCCACGAAACGTTCAAGCTTGTGGAGTAGTGTTCTGAGAGCTGCATCTTGGCCTTCGGGGCTTCCCTCGAGTAAGAGCTCTATCGACTCTAAGAACTCTTCAACCTCTTTATTGGGCGGATGCATTTTTGCAGATTTGGAATTTCTTGAAAATATATGTTTGAAGGGTTGTGTCTAGCTCAGGGCTCCATTGTGCTGGCGATGCTCTTTAACAAGCGAAAAGCTGAAGTAATCGCGGGTCGTTGTACCAGCCCCCACTGTATCGGAAACGTATACCGACCAGTTTGATGAAACCTCAATCTTTCGTGCTGTGTTTGGTATAGACTTGACACGGTGTTTCCGTTTGTGACCTGCTGTTTGAAGTGTTGAAGTTGCAAATGGATGCTTCGACCCACCACCGGCTAGACTTGCCCCAAATCGGCTACACCTGACCCCTGGAAAGCGATCCCTTGGCGGAAATTGAGCCATCTGGCATTGAGCATTCGACACTACAACGTCGCCAGCATCACGCATTCCCAGCTCATCCGACCGCATACCCTCGTTTCCAGATTGTCAGCATAAAATACCGTCAAAATGACGCGCGCACAACAAACAATCAGCATTGCGATGCTCCTGACATCCGTATGGAACCCCCTGGCCACACTTCGAGGGGTTCAAGGTTAATGGTGGTGTAGATCTACCTCGCAGTCTTTATGGAAGTCATTCCGTTCCCTGAAAAGCTTCAGAATGAGGTTGTTCCTGTCGTATGTCTATCTTCGCTCCTGGACCCTGTACAATCATCATGAAAACTGACATCTGGTAGCTCCCCTTCTGGGCCCTCGTCTCCTTCGGCGCATACCTGCTCTTCAAACTCGGCTGGGGGGTCTTCACATTCAATGATGTGCCAGATGCGCATAAGGAGCTCATGCAGCAAATAGCAGAAGCGAGGGTCGATCTCAAGGCGCAGGGGGTGGATGTCGGTGAAGACTAGGGCAATTAGGGGCTCTCGGGATATAGCATTGCTGGAGCACAAGGCTGAATGATGGCGTTGGTTTAGGGCAGATACGTGGCATATGCATACTCGGTGTATTCAATGGGTATTCGCTTGCTCTACAAAGACGGTCCTGGGGAGGAGCCTGGATGACTTCGCAGAGCGTTGTAGTTCTCTCGAATACAAAGAGCTACTAGGCGAAGACCTCCAGCTCATGTTGATACGGCATGCCCCCGTTAAGCAGTAGCAGCTTCTTCTTTCTTATGCATCTGCTTTAACTTCTTCTCCGTCCTCATGAATTCCCTTATACCCACCGGTATATCATCGAAAAGATGGGCCTGCTCTGCACCTGCGATCCAATTCGTCTCACTCCCACCTCCATCATCATCCATACTAACAGCAACATGGCTCGGTTGCCCAGACCCCGCCACCATACTCCCCGTACCTTCTCCTTTCTGTCTCTGTGCCTGCATCGCCGCTCTGGCTTGCGCACTCTTCTCCGCCCACTCCTCCATATCGTCTCTATAAAAATCCCACACACAGTTCACGCACCCAGACATGCAGCAATTGTCCGGTTCGCTAGGTTTCGGTGGTACGGTGACGCCTGCAATTATTTGTGATGCCTCTGTGATTTCCTTTCGGCGCTCTGCTGGACCAGCAAGTTTGGAGCCGAAGACTATACGTGCTTTCTCAAGAGTTTGCTCCTTTTGAGTTTTGGGGAGGGACTCAGGTGGTGGGGGATTCGGGTCGGTGCGTGTTAAGGGTGTAACTTGGGATCGTGCCTTCTTGAGGATTTCTGTATGTGATCAACATTGGATCATGATTCGTACGTATTGAAGACAACGAACCTGCGTAGAAGCCCGTTATTGGTCTGGCTTGCTCGCCCGCTGGCGCAATATAGCTCTTGTGGCGGCGTTGTATCCGATTGCTATTCTGTAGTCCCATTGTGTGTGATGTGACTAGTGTATGCGTATTGGTTAACCACCTGGAGCACGAAACGCAAAGGCTTCGGTGCAATACTGGCGGTCGAGCGGTCTTTACTATATGCTCCATTGCTACTGGAGGCTAATTGCGGAGCGGAGACCAGTTGAAAACGATTGAGGGATGAATACGCTTGATCATGACATAGTTAAGCCTGGTAACTATGTCGCAAGTGCTGTACGCAGTCGCACCGGGAAATGTGGTAGCAAGCTTAGTGACAGAAGTGAATGGAGCTCGAGAGAGACGTCATTTTGCGCCGCATTTCCGAGGCTCGGCAAGAGTTGCTACGGATGGCCGACACAGCAACAACACGCGCCGACGCGACGACATTCACTATTCCACCAACATCTACAAACAGCGTGCGTTTCCCAATCTATATATTTATAGCCCACATTACGACTACGCGACACGCCGACTCCCTCAACCCTCCAGCCTGGTGGATGTGACACTCCGGCTCAGACAATGGACGAGCACGCACGCAAGCGCAGGAAAACCAATTTGTCAGAGGAGCGCGAAAGGCAGTCAAGTCCGCCGAGAAAAGTTCCACGACGACCATCATTTGCATCGCCGACTAAAGCTAGTCTTGCACGCAACTATCCCAATCTACTGCGCCCCGATTCTGCTGGAGGAGCCGCCTCACGGCCAACCAGTCGTAGTAACATACTGCCTCGAGGGAAGCAGGCGCGTGCTTTTGTACTCGACGAGACAAATATACAGCAAGACTTGAGCCAAGAACCTTCTGAAGATCCGGATGACGACACGACTGCCGGTGCATCACTACGACCCCCCATTACCCACAATGTTACCCCGCGCCCGCGTAAGGTTGTAGGATACAAGAGTGCTCCAGTTTTGGCAGGCGCATCGGATGAGGAGGCGGCGGACCTACCAACAACACCCTCACAAAGGGGGTTGGAAGAGCAAGATGGCCCTCGTCGAGGTGTTCTGTTTTCGTCTCCAAGTAAACAACCGCCTCGCGTCAACGATCCTGCAAAGCAATCACCTTTGAGACCAAAAACGCTACCTGTTCAAATTGTGGAGCATGGTCTAGACGAGAATGATGTTGAACCGCAAAAGAGGCCTTCTCCGGATCCAGAAGTCGAGATGAGGAAACGGGAGAAGGGACGGCTTCAGCGCGAGCTAGAAGATCTAGAAGCTCAGGTGTTAAAATGCACAGAAGAGATTGCCAAAGAGCAACAGCGGGCTCCTGATAAGGCTCTTCGGCCTACAGAGCGAACTGATCTGATGTAGGTTCAAGCAAATTCCCTTCCGCTTAACGGTGACTAACTCTACTTCAGCGAACTCGTGTCCAAGATCAACGGCGTAGATTCCAAAGGAGAACAACCAGTACCCGTATCGAGCTTGCTATGCTCGTTTTTGCCTTTCTCTGCCCTGTCTTTACCTCCTCTCCGGCCGAAACAACAAGAGAAATCTATCCCATCACATCGACCCGTGGAGCTAGCAAATCCCTTACCCTATCTGGAGATGTTTACATCCTTTAAATTCTCCACACAGCTTAGCCTAGCTCGCAGCAAGGTGGCCCCATCCTCTAAGAGGGTACAACAGAAGCACACAATCGGCATCGTCGGTCCACAGAAACTGCTCACGACACATGTTTCGGTCGTTATTGACACATTAGCGAATGAGGTCGTCGACATGCGAGTTCCTCATCTTTCACCCTGGGCCGAACGCGAACTAGGCACCTTCGTGCGTGAGAAAGCGAGGGCTAAGGACCTTGGAAACGCATGCTGGGCCATCAATTCGTATTGGGACATTGCAAAGAAGCGCGCGCAGTACTGGCATAAATGCGAATCGGCATTTGCGGGCTTGATCGTCGGGCGTGCAAGTGAGGACACCGAGAACGTGCGCCGCCAAGCCAAACCAGCTGCTTCAAAAATCTCACGGAAGGATCTCGGCCGACATCTGGGCCGTGATACCTTGGTCCTGCAAGATAAACACGTTTTGCTAAAAATCAATTGGCGGATCAGCTTCGACTGGACTGGCGAAGCTGGGTCAGAAATCAGCGTAGAGCCGGCAGTCCCTCAAGTGTGGCAGGAAGCAGATACGGCAGCCAGCTTTAAGAAAATCCCGGAGACCTTCGCGTTGCTTTTGAAGGGCAAAGGGGCGTATGAGGCCACGAGAATCATGATAGCCCTACTGTATGCGCAGTAGATGGCTGGAGGTGTATATTGCTTTTGTATAGCGTGTTTTCGAGATACCAATTCTATTTTACGAGTATGCGCGATCGAGGAGATTCAAGGTGCGTTATGCTAGACCGAGATTCACAAAGTTTTGCTACCCGCTTCAGGCTGAGTATGTTAGAGTCGGCTGATAATACATTCTTGATCTGCATGTCGACCCTGCTCCACCTCTCACACCTTAGATCAGATGTGTATGGTATGTTATGGAACTGCTTACAGCGACAAAGTCCAAGAACAGTGGTAATTGATCATTAATGCGTAGATACACCGGGGCGTCACCAAATCAAAAACTTCTACTATACAAGATCTTATCTTCTTGCAGCCCCACTGCTAAAGCCAATTGACCTCTTTCTAGCGCCAACATTACGAGTCATTGCCCTCGATTCTCAGTCTGTCGAGCGTATTGGACAAGAGCTCATCCTGGTCCATATAGTTCATCTCACTCTGGACAAAACGCCTTTGGTCAGGGGCAGTTTTGAAGCTCTGAAACACAAGCATTCTCAAATCCTTGTGGTGTATCAATAGCTCATCCCACTCTTCTGTTGTTCCCTTCAACCGCGTCGGATCGGCAAAATGCTCAACAACATAATCAAGGTAGAATTGTCGCAACTTCGAAGTAGTGGCGCTGTGCTCGCAAACGTACTGCACATTATACGTCGCGACGACTCTGCCTGTGGATCTTGCTGTATGCTGCATGTAGAGACGACCCATGGCATAGTTCTTGAACTCAGTGCATAGAAGCTTATCGCCGAGAACCCAGCATTTCGCATTCATGTTCGTATCGTTATGCAGGCTTTCTGAAAGCGTAGATGAGGAGGCTAGAACGGTGTATTCACCGTAATACATCCATTCGACGAATAGGGCGAAAGCTGCGGGATCATCCTCGGGGAGTTCGATTAGATTTTGATCACGCTCCTTGAAGTCGCGCGTACAGGCAGCTCTGAGGAAAGGGGAGTATTGCGATATCAACGCCTTCGGCAGGAACCAGGACTCGTTGCAGTCGCACGATTCTGGCCGCGAGCACAGGCAGGAAGATAAGCCAACAGATATTTCAATACTAGCACCGCGGAGTCTACCAGGGTAAGCAAAGTTCAGAATGCTAGTATAGACAACGCACATCTTGAGATGCTTTGGATCTCTTCTGCTCATTGGTATCAGAGCTTTACCGTTTAGTGCTGCGGAAAATCCTGACGCGAGGTTTTGAGAAACCCACTCTGCACGCTGACAGCCTATACCCTGATTGTAGTCTGCCAACCTGAGTTCCTCAAGGCTATAATTTGAACATTCTGGTTGGGCACTGATGGTTTGGAATGGACGCCTCTCGTACTCGCACGGCTCCTCGTATGGAACAATCGTTACTGCGCCTGTGCCTGGTACAGGTGTGATGTTGTCTGATACAGATACAGCAGTAGGTGAAGGACTCGATCCCAATGATATCCTGGCCAGCGCTGTTTCTGATATGCTAGGTGTAGAAGGCGATGGACTATGCCCATCAGACGGCAAGGAAGTGGTAGAGTTTTGGGAGGCGTCACCAGAAAATTGAAAGACGTTGCTCAAGCTCTGGCCGAACAGAGATGTCGGTTGACTAGGTTCATCTTATGTTGAGTTAGACTGAGTCTTGGAATGAGTAGAGGCAACAACGCGAAGTAACATACTCGGAGCAGAACTAGAGCTAGATGGACTTGACATTGCGACCGATAACACTATTGTTAGTTGTAGTGACTGGGTGACCTAGTATTTGGTTGCCCACTCGCGTAGGTATGCGGGGCTAGGCGGGGCTATGCGATGTGAGCGCTCAAACAAAGATGGCTTCATAGACATTATACAAACTTCTTCATGATATGGATTTTTCTTTACGTCGGGATACTTATGATGTTTGAGCTGTTATGAACGACGTCGTAGTCCTATTATCGTCCGGAGGAAGCGCGCGCGAAAAAAAGGGGGTCCGTATTGTCAGTTGATCGGCGGACGGGGTGAAACAGAGGCGTCAAGGGGAGTGCAAGTAAGCGAGGAGAAGTAAATAACAATTCGCTTACACCCATGTATCGGACGCATACTTACTGCGCCTCCAAACTTGGCTCCTTGAACTCTTTTCAAGAATATTGTAGGGCCTTCTGATGAGCAAGCGGGCCTTTTTGCGCAAGCAGTGTCTACAGAAGGATTTTGAAGATTATGTAGATTACGTTTGTTAGTCGAAAACAACGTACAAGAGGGCAAATACTCGAGCATGAAATTTTGGTAGAAGTACTAATGCGCTGATCGGCAGTTTTAGTTGAACTAAGTGCATATGGCATTCGCCTTGGTCGTCACTATTTTTAGTAAATAAAATGAGCCGACGTGTATGTCATAATGCACATCGCGTGTGTTCCTCCACGACTCTTGAAATCCTTTCCGTTCGGCAATCGAAAAACTCCACATACCCACTGCATAAACATACTCTCATGTGGTGCATATACCATAAAGGCTCGGAGCACGTGAGTTAGCACTTGCTTTCAAGCACTCGTGGGTTCCCTTTTCACGCGTCGTCCGTCCGCATCCCTCTTCGCAGGGGTGATCATATTCTCGCTGGTCTCGTGAACCTTCTCCATATATATGTCCTTGTCCTTGATCAAGTGGCGCCGATCGGTGCCCGTTCTTAGCACACCTAGAAGCAATTCCCCAAAGTCTACATATTCTTTCATGACTTGCCACCATTCCTCCGTTGTATCCACGACACGTGCACGATCATTGAAGTGTGCTACAACAAGATCGAAGAAAAATCGACGCAGCGGAGAGTTGGCTGCACTGTGTAGGTATGCATACTTGACATCGATGGTCCTGATAGGCTTGGGACTTGTATCTGTAGCATACTGTGCGTAGAGGCGGCTCATTGCGTAATTCTTGAAGTCCGTTGAAAGGAGCTTATCTCCAAGCACCCAAGCTTCCGAATTTGAGTTTGCGATACGCCCCAGTTCTTCGTCATGGCGCGTGGTTAGAGTGTACTCGTTATAGTACATCCACTCAACGAATAGATCGAATATTTTGGGGTCATCTTCAGGAAGCTTGATATAGTTTTCTTGGCACTCGCGAAAGTCGCGAGTGCATGCCGCTTCGAGGTAAGGGGAGTAATGACATATTAGAGCCCTGGGAAGCGACCATGCCTCTGTCCCTTCTTTGGGCAAAGACAGTGCATCTCTAGGGCCAATGACCACGTCGATGCCGGGGCCTTTGAGCCTGCACATGTCAGAAATGTCTAAGTTTAGATGGCTGGAACATACAATTGAAGCTGTAGTCGTCCGGATCTACTGTTACCAAATGTCAGACTCTGAGAGTGAAGACTTTATGTACGTGAACTGACCGTGTGCCGAAACTAATCCTTGCCGTGTATGGTGACCTTGGAATACCTATTGTATCGACCTGCAGTGTAGCGACAGTCCTATTAACGATATCCGCAGCTACGGGTTGGCGACTGCCATGATCTGTGGCAGTCGGGTTGGGTGGTATGGAGGCAGCCTGAGGAACGGGTCCGGACAGTGCACCCGCATCGCCAGGAGGCTGAGGTGCATTGCTTGGGGCTTGGACGCCACTATTTGTCGTCGAGTCAACGGCAAAGGACGGAGGTCTGTTCGGGAGCGGAAGACCCGTATTGCCAGGCTGACCAGTGGTCGTAGAAAGAGTAGATATCGCACCGCCAGAGATTCCACTGGTAAAGGACGCGCTCGCCTGCTGAGTTGAGTTCGCGGGCTGGAAGGCATCGTTGGCGAAGCTGCGTCTTGTTCCCCAGAATCTTTCGCTGCCTCTTCCCGAGTCTCCTCTACCGCCTCTTGCGCGAGCTGTTCCGTTGCCTCTGTTGAAGAATCTTCCGATGCTACCGGGGTTGTTTGGGGAACTGCGGTAACTATTTAGTAACAAGAATCAATGCTTCGAATTGAGCGCATACCTCATGGTGGACCTGCGTGTCGTAAGGTGAGAGCAAGGTAAGAGCCAGGTAACGTGAGAGCCAGGTGGTCTTGCAAAACTGGTAAGAGCGATCGCCCACCTTGGCAGAAGCGTAAGTAAGGCGCGTGTACGAGATTTGGTGATGAGGTGAAACAGGATGATTAGCAAACAGCGGAGATATTCATACGCACACAATCAAGCACAACACAATGCATAGAACACTGCATTAACTTTGATCTTGCCGGGACTTTAGCTCTTCTCTTCCGCCGCCGCGTCCTTGACAACAGCATCCTTCTTCAGCGGCCTCTCCCCGAAGATATCACTCCCCACTCTAACCTCACTACTCCCCTGGCCAATAGCTCCCTCAAAATCCGAACTCATCCCCATACTTAGCTCTAGCCTACCCTCTTCCCAACCCAACTCCTTGGCCACTTTATCCCTCGTCTCCCTCAAGCACACAAAATCCTCGTTCTCATTCTCTGGCGTCGTCTCTTTACTCCTCGCAATTGCACCAATGGTCATAAGGCCCGTGAGCTGCAGATGCGGACATTTGTCGACGACGTGCTGGCACAACGAGAGTGCGTCTGAGGGCTCGACGCCAGATTTTGCCTCTTCCCCGGACGTGTTGACTTGGACCATGATTCGCAGCTTTGCAGCATCTTCTTGTTTTTCCAGCAGCGCCTTGCGGCCTTTCTCTAGCTCGTTCGCCTTCTTCTCGCTATCTACGCTGCTTACACACCACAGATTTGGTATTTGCTCGGCTAGCTGCTTGCATTTATTCGACTGCAGACCTCCGATCATGTGCCATCGTATCGAGCGTGGGAGGAGCTTGGATTTCTCGAGGAGCTCTTGGACATAATTCTCGCCGAAGTGGGTATGTAGAGGGTTGGGAGATTGATGAAGAGAGAGGATGTCATTTGCGGGCTTCAGCTTCGATACTGCTATGAGGCGGACCTGTTTCTCATTAGTAGCTGTTGATGCGAAGTGGGCGGCGCGGGGCTGTGGTACCTACCTGTTGGCCGCCTTTACTTGCTGCACTGATGCGTGACGAGATGCTCGCAACGTTTTCTGCTAATTGTTTTGCGCGCTGGGGATTGATCTGCATGTCTTCGGCCATTATTATCGCATTGGTTGTGAAATTGTTGTGAGCTTACATGAATGGAAGACGTCAGTTCGGCACTGGCTTAAACTCCGTCAGCCCTACATGTCGATCGCCGCTTGGCATACATTTAGGTGAGAACCCCAAACTCCTCACCTAAGTCTATTCGAACTACTATGGGTAATAACAATAATGATGAAGATGGTATAGTCTGAGTTGTTAAACCACCCAAAAAAAATCCTGATCTTTCGTCGACCCGCAGAATTCGACGAGACTTCATCTTTAGGACTATTGATCAATGTAGCCCGCTCCATGATTAGACTAGGTTATGGAGATGCCTGAATCATGTTATCAACACCCGTAGGTATCTGGAAAGCTTCCGCTACTCGCTGAAGCCATGATTCGCTTGCACCAAAGACTGGGTCCAGCAAGAAGTTGTGATCCGTCCTTTTGACAACCTGGCTTCTGTACACGTAGTTCTTCTGCGACGGCGGTTGTGCTGCTTGCGATGAAACACTGTGGACGCTGGTCGTAGACGTCTGATCCGATTTCCAACAATCGTCGAACCACTGCCTCCCTTTATCGCCAACCATTTCGTCCTCGGAAGCATGGAAAGTATCGATGATCCATTTCCTACTGTTGCTACCCACCCTACCATCTTCGTTGATCATCTTGGACAGTAGGGGCACCGCGCAGTCGATGTCGGGCCAGAGGGTACTCGGTGAGGACCACGGGAGGGAACGTGGCTTCTTCATGAACAGCTGAGCATCTGCAGATATACCATCCATGGTTTCAGCGAACAAGAATGTCGTGATATGGTTCCGCAGCTCTTCTACCACCTTCGGTTCCTCCAATGCAAGAGTATTGGTCCTTTCATGAGAACATATCGAAGGCGGTCGCGACCGGGTAGTGGCCTGCGCAAGTGGAACGGGGCCGGGTGGAGGGTTGGAGCGCAGCAACGAACCCTTGATACCTTGGACAAGGCTGCCACTCATTCCTGCCAAAGGTATCACATTTTCGGTAACGAATTTCGCTGCCAATGCATATTTGCCAATTATTGGTGCTGGCAGGAGCTCAGTCGCCCACATGTGCATGACTTTAGTGTGGGAAGGATGAACCCATGGCGCAAAGAAACAGACATAAGGATTTGTAGGATGTAGGATGTGCGGGTGGGTTAACATGGTGTTGAGGAGGTAGATGTCGCCTCCACTGTGACTTGCGAGCGAAACATAGGGGATTCTGAGATGAGCCAGGAGTGGAGGGACCATTTCTACAAATGTAAGCCGGGTTGATTTCAATTTGGCAGGCAAAGCGACGACTGACCAAGCCAGGTCTGTATCCGCTTTTCAAGATCAACTGCATCACTGCCACCTATCCCGGGCCTGTCTGGATGAATGATCCTGACATTATAGGCTCTGGCTAGCTGATCGAGAGTAGCATAGCTGAGGCGGGTACCCATCAGCGCTCCACAGAAGAGGACGACTGCGTTACTGGTTGAATCCCCATAGTCGGAATAGGAAACACGATAGGGTTTATTTCTTCCAGTCTCGGGGTTTGGGGGAAGGACGAATTTCTTATGAAATCGTATGTCGCATAAGAATTCGAGCGCGCCCATAGCTTTGCTGGTAGTGTATTGAAGAGGATTGGAGGTGGCTGGGTTGGGTAAGAATACAGCGGCGCGGGATAACTGGAGAGAGTGCGTGAGGAGAAAGAATAGATGTAGGCCCACGTGGTGAGGTGATGCTAGGTTCTGGGTGGTGCGAAGCTTTCTCAAGAGCAGGAGTGACTGGGGCTGAGTGAGGCCCCCAGCACGAAGCCGAGTAGCCGCAGATAAGAATCTCAAAGCGCTAACGCTCTAGGACTACCTGTTTGCCGGCCGCAGGCAAGGTGACACTCGGGCTGGACCATTTTGTATCCTACTAGGCTTCCAGGGTTGTATGAATTACGTATAACTCTGGCGAGCTGGAAAAGTGTGGCTAGTAACATGCGCGGACTAAAAGACGCCTTCAGTAAAGGATGATGATACGAGGTTGCCTTGGATGATGCAACGTAGGTATAATCAAAGTACTCCAGCATTCATAGCGCTATGAGTAGTGGCCCAAAGACCGACCCTGCTTTTAGCCCCACATGGGCTACACTGAACTGCATCTCCATCGACGGCCTCGGGGTGTCTTTGCCATGTTCCACCAACATCAACTACAAGGGAACCATATTTAGCAAATAAATACTAAATGGCTCGTTTTCTAGCTCAGTTCCCGGCGCTGCCCTAGCGGCACCTTGGGCGGTCCGGGGTAAATTTCAGACAGATTACATTAGATGGCCAAGACGCGCTTGAACCCCGGAAACAACCCGGACAGAGTGAGATTGAATTTGAATGCACTTCCAGATATTGAAATGAATCCTGTTGGGCGGCGCGTGGTTCCCGGTCCTACGTTGTATAAGTAGGTTAGGGCCGTGAACCATGGAGCTGCCAGCTCGGGGTTGTTCCACTATCGCTTTTCGCTCAAGTTTCTCATACAAGCATTCATGATGAGGTATCTCTCTGCTCTTTTCGCGACTTCGATGGTGCGAAATTCACTTGCGAAACCAGGTGTTCCGTCTCCAGATGCGCAAGGACGATACACGCTCGAGGCTGAAGGCATCAAGGCGCAATTCATCCCTTATGCCGCAACGCTCACTAACCTCTTCGTCAAAGGTGGGAGTCAATTGATATGCGCAAATGCATTTGCTGAGAGAGTGTTGCAGACAAGAATGGCATAGAGCGAGACATCGTTCTGGGATATGACAATGCTTCTTACTACCGTAGGCCTCCAACCACATGGCCAACCAAGCTCATCTGACAATACGCAGCTGTGGATCCTGGTCATCCTGTATACAATGCCATTCCTGGACGATATGTCAACCGCATCGGCAAGGGCCAATTCTCAATCGACAACGTCACGTATCACACCGAGAAGAATGATGGGCCGAACACGCTACACAGCGGCACCAAGAATTGGTCGTTTAGGACATGGAACGTCAGCAAAGTGTCGAATACGTCGATTACGTTCTCCATCTACGACCCTGCCAACTCGACTGGCATGCCCGGCCGGGTCGAGGCAAGCGTGACATACTCGGTAAAGAAGAACAAATGGAAGATTGTCATGGATGCCATCTCTCCCGAGGCGAAGACGCCCCTCATGCTCACCCAGCATACCTACTTCCAGCTCGATGCCTTTGCGCGCCCCGGCAACCGAAGCATCTGGAACCACACCTTGTATATGCCTGAGGCCAAGCGCGTCATGGAAGCCGACGCGAACGCGTTGCCCACAGGCGTGATTGCCAATGTCACAGCAGGGGCCATTGACGACTTCTGGTCCGCACCACATCAACTGGGCTTTGCTTCAGGCAACGCTGGATTTGAGAACCATTGCGGCAACGGATGCCACGGGTACAACGGCAATTGGGCATTCAACACTAACAGGGACAAGAAGGCGACGGTACTCAGTCTGAGCAGCGAGTGGAGCGGCATCAAGGCCGATCTGACGACGAATCAGGATGCGGTTGTTCTGTACACGTGCAATTGGAACGATGGAAAGACGGAGTTTAAGAGCACGCAGGGCGTCGCAGGCCAGAACAAGTTGATTCCACGAGATGGCTGCATCGCTATTGAGGCCCAGGATTACGTCGATGGCATCAACCAGTAAGTTGTTGTGTGGTATTGGGCGTTGGCCAGCATGTCAGCTAACAGTGTGGGACAGCCCTGAGTGGGGTCGCCTAGGTAAGCAGATTGTCGGCCCAGGAGACAAGTATCACTGGGAGGCTGCATGGTCGTTCGGCACAGTATAATCCAAGTGGTTGAGAGGCAAAGAGGCAAAGAGGAGGCTACTTGGTCGCAGGGTCATTAGGTAGGTAGCAGTAGGCTAGTTGCAAAAAGCAGGTTGTTGTACAGTACAGTGGGCGTTGTTCGCGATGCTGCATGGGGGAACCCCGCGTTCAGGTGGGGGGAGTCTTACTGTACCTAGGCACTGTGTTGTGGGAGCGCTCTCGCACCATATTCATCTCAAAGGTACAGGGATGAGAACGAGAATGATGATGATGACGATGATGTTGGTGTTTGTTGTGTTGTCCGATTTGGCACTACTACTGCACGAATGCAGGTTGCAAGGCCGGTTCCTGATGTCGCGGCGGGCGGCTGAGGGGCCAAGCAGCAGCAAGCCCCCCAGTGCCTAAGCGTGGCTGCGTCAGAGAGCTGTCGACGCCTGTTTGTCTTGTATATTTCTCACATGTCTCGACTTGCCCCAGCTGTAAACTTCAACCATCCTGTAAAGGTCGAGCTGACATGTGAGGAGAGGCCGCGCCCAATCTTACGTTCCCCACCCCCCGCCTCATTCGGCCCTAACGGTACGCAACTCGGTCGTTTGCGATCGACAGCTTGCCCGCCAAGCCCAACGACATCATTCAGGTTTCGCTGCTCAACACCACCTCAGTAGCCCATAGTCGGCCAGAGCTGCCTCTGCCATTGCTCCTTTCCTGCACCTGCTCATGCGCCCTTTCTGCCCACTGCGACTGCCAGTACCAGCCAGTCGCGTACCCGGACGACGCGAACGAGGACAGGGCGACCCGAGGACCATCGCTCAGGTTTCGCACCGCCGTATGGCATCAATGTCCTTGTGACACCCGCTATCTCCCGCCATAACCACCACACCACCCTCCACTCGCTAAATCTCCGCGATAACCCCCATATCCCACCTCACATCGACCCCGAGACACTGCCGTCATCTGCTCGGGCATCAACCACGCACCTCATAACCTCCTTCCCCGGCGCGTTCCGCTGCCCGACTTGTACCCATCCCTCGAATCGAAACCTCTTCCTCACAATGGGTAATACCCAGGGCAAGGAATCTCAGCCCAGCTCGCGGGGCCACGCTCGCCGCTCAAGTTCCCATGTACCCACTTCGCCCACCACATCGGCACCCGTCGCAGCGCCACAAGAGAGAACAGGAGGCGGTGTGTATAGCTCGAGGAACGGTAGAGGAAGCAGGCATGACTTATCCTTCTTAGGCATTAGAGCTGAACCCACTGAGCGTGATCCTGCGCTCGAGCCGCGGCGAGAGACCAAAGCCGAGCGTGAGGCTCGTAAGCTAGAAAAAGATCGAGCACTCAGAGCACAAGAGCGGGAACGGAGTATTCGGGACGAGGGCGTAGACGGAGGCTATCTGGTCACTCTTGGTGTCTACACGGGCCCAGAGGACTTTAGCAAGCCGATTGTGCGACAATTGCAGGTATGCGCCACCCACCCACTGCTGACATGCTCGCCCGCGTTCACACATGCTAGATTGAGAGACGACTCGCTCCCTTCTGGAAAGGTCTCAATGATCACGAGGATACCTGGACCGAGAATCAGCTCGTAGCCGTTGTCAATGGCCTGCCACTTCCCGCCCCCGATGAGATCCCACCAGAAGAGCCGTCTCGAGCGAGTAATCGTCTCAGCCCCGCATGGAACCCTCGTAGCTCGGAACCTAACTTGAGCAATCTGTCAGTCCCTATCACTTCGCGGTCCATGTCTGCGAACTCGGATCGCTCAGGAAATTTATCGCCGTCCCATCCCGCCTTCTCCCTCCCCTCACCAGTCTCGCCCATCTCGTCCGCGTCACCCTTCTTCCGTGGCCGCGCAAAGACGCTTGCTTCCCTCGCCTCGGGCTCTCGCAATGCATCGCAAACGGACATCGCTCCGCAGGAACTCAATCTCCCCAAGGATCCATACGTGAATGGTCAACGGCTAGAGGCCTTTCTGTACAAGAACGCCGCAGAATGCCCCATCTGCTTCATGTATTACCCGCCGCACCTCAATAAGACACGATGTTGCGACCAACCGATATGCTCCGAGTGTTTTGTACAAATCAAGCGACCCGACCCGCATCCACCTGAGCACCATGGAGAGGCCGAAAGTCCATCTGCTGAGCCTCAGGAAGAGATCCAGCTAGTCTCTGAGCCCGCAGCTTGTCCATTCTGCGTGCAACCGGAATTTGGCGTCACTTTTGAACCTCCACCTTTTAGGCGTGGGCTGGTTTATAACGGACCTGGCCAGAACCCATTGAGCAACGCAGCCTCTGCAATGTCATCCACAACTTCCTTGAATTCACCAACTGTGACCTCACCAGGGCGTAGGAGAGCCACATCACTCGCTGTAAACGACAAGACGGTCATTACGACGGATATGGTTCGGCCTGACTGGGCCAAGAAGCTGGCTGATGCAAAAGCACATGCCTTGCGAAGGGCTGCTGCTGCGACAGCTCTGCATAATGCTGCCTACATGATGGGAAATATCCAACAACAGGAGAGCCGCTTTGGCCTCGGTAGACGAAGGCGGACGATATTCAATAGTGACAGCGCCGGCAGCAGTGGTATTGGGACGCCGCGACGGGAAGGCGAAGGCTCATCTGGCCGCGCCACTGATGGATCAAACGACTTATTTCCGGGTCGAATCAGCTCGCGGCGAGGCAACAGAATGGATGATCTAGAAGAACTCATGATGATGGAAGCCATTCGCCTCAGTCTCGCAGCTGAAGAAGACCGAAAAAGAAAAGAAGACAAGGAAGCGGCCAAAGAAGCTAAGAAAGAGGGCAAGAAGAAAGCAAAGGAGAACAAGAAGGTAGCGAAAGCGCAGCGCAGTATTGGGAGCGGCTTCCATCCCGTTGAAATTGATGACCTTGAGGACACAGATGTAGGCACTTCAGCTGCAGCGGGCAAAGGCAAGGCAGTGGACCGATCTGGTGGCCCCACCGGGTCCAATTCCATGACTGAGCCTCCTTCCGTCATCAACGCCTCGACTTTGAAAGATGATCCACAGAAGCACCTCGAAGACAGCCGCGCACAAATTCAACGAGGCAAGACCCCCGACTCTGGCAATCTGGCACCGTTCGATCCCTTCAGCGACCAGCCATGCCATCGTTCTGCGATGAACAACCTCTCTAACGCTTCATCATCGGCCTCCTCGTTCGCCGAGTCATACCAGAACTCCCTCCGCCAGGACAGTCAAAACAACCTAGCACCCGGCTCAGCTTATGGGCCAAGTCCGAATGCTTCAGGTGTAAGCTTTAGTCAAGGCGAGACACCTCCACAAGACACGCCTGACACCGAGCCTATGTTCAACTTTCAAAGCCTTGCGGAAGCAATCACGCCTGAAGACAGCAAGGATGGTGGCGCTCAGTTTATCGAAAACGTCGAGGAGAAAAAGTCACATCCCTCCAAAACAGCACCTCTGGCTAGCGACACAGCCGCATCAATTAGCACGGCGAACACGGATCGTTCGGAACCACTGGGCGAGAGTGTCATGACACTCAAACCCACTGCCACCCCGCTGGCGCTAACGGTAACAAACGAGGACCAAGACGAAATTACCGCTGCACCGCGTGTCGAAGTCGTACCGCACGATCACTCTTTCGACCAGAAACAGTATGGGAACGTAAGCATGGTAGACAGGATAAGTCACCATCAAGCTACGCAGTAAACACATGCCATCACATTGCAAACAATCCATATTCTTCTTCTCTCACTTTACATATTTCGCATTCTGTACTGGCGTTAACAGCAGCGTAGGCTAGCGGTGACGTATTTGATCGGCGGCTTTTTCCTTAGTCTAGCAACCATCGCTATGATCCTGTTGATGCCTGTTTTATTTCTTCAGAGGGTTTTCGTGTGGATAATTGGAGGACCTTGCCTTTCCCCAGATTGCGATTTAGCGGAGTGGACATGTTCGCTGGATGATATAGACAGATAAGGACGGCATAAGCTCAGAATGGAAAATGAGTGCAATGTATTGATTATTGCGTGCATAGCTGACATATTGTATAAAGGCAACATATTGTAGTAGTCGAACAACTGATGGCTCTTGTAGCAAATTTGGATGCTAGGAAAGTCGAGCCTGCGACTATCTGACTTCCAGATTCGCCCACGCTCGCTCACGTCAGAACTGGTGTCTGAAACTGTGAGTCTTGCCTTGTCTTCTCCTTCATCGTAGTGCGGTTGCCGTCTTGCACCATTTGATCTTCGTTCTTGTCCGCGACTACTCTGTGTGGTGTGTCGCTCGATGCTCGTTCTCCGCCGCGGCGTCCCGTTACCCCAATTCAACTGCGCGCACTCATTTCTGATACCCGCTGCATTGGATGAAGTAGTTCGATACTCGAATGTTCCACTATGGACCCCTCTCTCGTAGATATCAGATCAGGCTTCGAATATCGCGGTAGGAGAGCAGCGCGCTTCCACCCAGGCGCCTCGAGTCTATCTGGGACACCAAATTCGTAGCCATCTGTAAGAGCATGCTCGGTTTGCCAGGGCTTAGTAGGTCGAGGACGGTCAAGGCCCAGCAGGCGGCCTGGACAGCGAGCAGAATAGCGATGCAGATGCGGAATGAAGAAGAATAGCCTTTTGACATTGTTGCTAACTAAGAGGATTTTAAGTTACGGAATGAGTTCAGAGTACTTTGTATGTCGGGAAGAAATAAGCTCCTGGTGACAGATTGAATAGGAGGAATACCCCGGGGGGCTTGGATGCCTATATATATGTTATGCGCGGGCGGGCGAAGTAAGCAAAAAGCCATGTTGGCTTCTTCGCGTTAATTAAGACATGCGCCAAGGGGCACAGTGCCTTCGTGGCACGCCTTCACCCCTTCATGTATTGCTGCTATTGCTGCTATTGAAACACTTGAGGTGCTTCACGCGCATGGGAAAGTCCACATATTTATCTGGTGATAGGACAATGGAGTTGCGGTGTGATGGTGTTTGTAGGGGTCCTTCCTAATCGCTAGTAGCTCTTGCTTCTGTCCAACCTAGGTGGGCAAGGCGTCCCATCCGCGTTCGGGCTAGAGCCAAGCTACTCAGCAAAATCAAGCCCCACGTGCTGCGGGTGGTCGCCTTGAATCCGCCCTAGATCTACGCGCTCTCACACCGACACGCTGCCCAGGTGTGAACTTTGCATAACCTCGTCGCTTATTCAAGCATTTCTAAACGGCGAATGTACAACGCCCAAGCGCATCTTGAGCACGACACCATTGCCAGTCTGGCGACATGTTCAACGATAGCGCGGTCCTAGGGCGGCGCCTTATCCTATTGCTTGATTCCAGCTCCACCCTGGGGCTGAGCGGCAACCAAAGTTCGACAACAAAGCTTGTTCAATGGCCCCGGGGTCTCAAGCATTGGTATTTTCCATCAACCTCTGAAAATGGGTCGGAAAATTAATGTCTCACTAATCGCGATCAATCCTCTGGCGTGCAGGCGCCTCCCGTTTGGTAGTGTCACAGGAACCGATCTTGTGAATCGCCCGTGTCGGGCTCTACTGGATCGTAGCCCGTAAGCTGTCAGCATGTTCCAGGTTCCCAGGACAATAGCCAGGCGTACTCGCATGGGGACCCAGAGTAATAAGCAGGTAGTTCTTTTAAGTCTTCCCGAGTAGTTGGGGGCCGTATGCATGCGGAGGTATATATCCCCTCCACTCGTCTGCTGGTTTCTTTGTTCGATGGTACGACGGACCCATTGATGCCACAACGAGAAAGGTGAGTACCGAATTCTTCTACACTGCTCCGAAATCTTCCCGAGCCTCACGATTCGGCACGGCCTTGTACTTTGTGGAAGACTGGTCCCAATATCGCTCTTCCAGCCTGATGCGGCTAGCGTAGTGCCGCAATCTGGAAGTCCAGAACTCCGCCACCCCGGACATGATGTGCTCTTGAGATGGCAGTTCCCCGCAGTTTTGTTTTTGAGGCTTCTCAAGTTTTGTTGCACTGTTGTTGTCGCGTTGTTCGGCGTTAATCTTGGACCATGGAGCAGGCACCAGAAAAAACGAAATCCGAGCCTGTTGTTGCTGTACGACCGGTATTTCTTAGGATGGTGAGCGGGGACGGTACTCCGCGCAGGTTCCACGATGATGAGGATGAGACGGGAAGTCAGGATTCGAGTGCCATAAGTTTAGAAGAGATTGAGGGACGAAAGAAGTCAGAGTGGTATCGGCGCAGCGGGCCAAGTTCATGGCGCAGTGACTTGAGCTGGTGGTGTGGATTGCCATCAAGAGATCGCGAAGAGTCAGTACCAGAGAGGAGAGCAAGAAGAAGGCGCTGTTGTCAAAGAGTAGGAGTCGTAGTCGTTGTTTTGGCGATATTCGGCGTCATTGCCGGAGTGTAAGGACTAATAACCGCATCAGACCCATTGCATCGCTGACATGGAGTAGTGTGTATGTATCCTTCGTCACCACACTAAGACGTCGTCTTGCCCCTCCACCAGGCCATAGCGGACTGCAACACATTGTTGAGACCTGGAAAGAGCCGGACTCGAAGGGCGCATTCAAATTCGATTGGAGAGATGATTTCAGCCGCGACATTGTCCCAAAAAACTGCCACTCGCACAACGATTACTGGCGCGCCGTTCCGCTCTATGCAGCTCTCGCGGTGGGCTGTGTGAGCGTCGAGGCAGATGTGTGGTTGACCGAAGAAAAGGAGCTGCTTGTTAGTCACTCGTGGAAATCCACGAAAAGAGTGCGAACGTTAAGAAGCTTATACCTCGATCCACTGACCAACATTTTCGAAAACCGAAACGTGTCTGCAGCATCAACAGAAGACAGGGAGACTGGCCTTTTCGAATCCGATCCGAATATCTCCACGATCCTACTCATCGACTTCAAATCCAAGGGCCGTGAGATATGGCCAGTCCTCCTCTCGCAACTCCAACCGCTCCGCGACAGAAACTGGCTCACGTACTATGACGGCGAGAAACTGATCCAGGGACCGTTGACTGTCGTGGGCACGGGGAACACACCATTCGATCTGGTGCAGCAAAACGCTACCAACCGCTTCGTCTTCTTCGACGCCCCTTTGCTCTCCATCTCCGACGCCAAATACAACGCTACTAATAGCTACTACGCTTCCACCAATATCAAATCGGCAATCGGTAGAATCTGGACGATGAACGGGCTATCTCGCAAGCAATTTGACACGATCAAAGGCCAAGTGGATGCCGCGCAAGAGAAGGGCTTGAAGAGTCGGTACTGGGATACACCGCCTTGGCCGATTTCGCTGAGGGACAGCGTGTGGCGGACGCTGATGGATGCTGGTGTTGGCATGCTCAATGTGGATGATCTGATCAGTGCGACAAGATGGAACTGGGGATGGTGTGTTATTGCTGGACTCACACTTTGCGGGAACAGCTAAGTGTGCAGACTGAGGAATGTGCATTTCTCTTCTTGTAAAATTATCTCGGGAGGACGGAAGGTTTGCATTGCATGAGAGCATGGAGTTCTGGAGTCGTGAAAGCATATTGCACAGCAACTTGGGGGAAGGAAATGGGAAATGCTCCATTTTTACGAAGTTATGATTTGTAGATGGATCGTCGCCATGGTAGTTGGAAATCAAGCGGGGACGCAAATCTTGATACATTATACTCTTTCCTTATGCATACGCTTCCATGTATGAGTTTTGTGGGGAACGTTTTGACGATCTCCAATATGTGAGCCGTAGCTGTGGGTAGCTAGTGCGTGTTTTGATGACTGTGGCGGGTTTGACCTGCTAAGAATAGCCGCTTTTTTGCCATCGCGTGGCGGCTGTAGACTTGTCTGCTCTCTGTCTGTCTCTTAAGTGTGGTGTAAGTGATGCCATACAACAAAGTGAGGAGGTATGTTTGACCAACAAGGATCAAAGGATGCGCGTTCTTTGTTCTTGTGAGCCACGTGTTCGGTTGCCGGTCCCACAAGCATCTCCCACTATGACAGGGGACCAAATACTCCACGCAATATCGTGATCGTGATCTTGATCTTGCAAGCGAGAGAACTCCAAGGAATTGCTGTTGTTGCTCAGCGTCCTGGTTGCTGGGTTTACAATTAGCCGTTGAGGCCCTGCATGCCTCCAGGGTCCCCTCGCGCCAAGTCATACCCTGCTCTTGGAAAAGGCAAATCAAAGCTTCAATATCAAGCCATCTTGTTGAATTGGAAATGACAGAGACGCGCGCCACTGTGTTGGGACCTCATAAACTTGGATTGTGCATTTGTGGGCAGTTCGCTGCCTCGCAACCAAGGCACCACACCAGCACTGCATCTCGGGTAGTTTCTTTCGATCTAAAGATGGCGACACGTCACGCACCGACGTCATACCATTGTGGAGAGCTTCTGTAGGATCATGGAGCGCGAGGTACATCAATGCCTATACCATAAACGTTGACCTCAACCAATATTTAGTTTTTTTCGAAGCGCATCCAAACGCGTACGACTGGGGGAATTGGCCAGATGGGATCCTCATCAGGGGTTGCGTATGATCCCGATTGAGAATTCTCACCCGAGATGCTGGTGGAGCAGATGAAGGGCATCTCCCAGCCCAGCTCGCCTGTTGGACTGAGCAAAAATGAAGTTGGCAAGATCGACGATTTTTGCAGGTTTTCCCGGGCCTTTGCCGTGACAGGGCTCCTCCCCGATTTGCCCGTGGCGAGCCTTAGCGCGGTTTCACTGCCTGTCTGTGGCTTCTGCACCATCGATTCCCTGCAGGAACGATGCAATTGCGGGTCCGGGGGCGCTGTGTCTGTCGTCTTTGAAGAATGTCCTTCTCCTTAAGTTTTCTTCTTCACCCGCACTCGTTCACCTCTGCTTTGCGCCATTGTGTCTCTCCGAGAGCTCCAGGCTCGTTTCCTACCTCTTCTTGTTTCCTTGGTGACCTGGCCTGGCAGTTGTTTCTTAGTCCAATCCCTGGCTGTACGCGTTTCTCCACCGTCCCACGACGCGATCCGCATAGTGAAAGTGCTCGACGCACATTCCTTGCCGGCCTTTCCCGCTGCCCTCTCCACTACTGAACGTCTCGGGTCCTGCATTCCATTTGCCCACTGTTGCGTTTGGCGGTGACGACATCGCCCAGTACGACCGTCTACTAGATCTCTTTCCTTATGACAAGCAATCAACGATCTCCCTCCCAGAGGTCCTTTCGCCAATCCCACTACGGCTTTCAACCGCTCAACGGCACCAACGAAGACATGGACGGCCGAACCAATGACATCCCCCTCCAGACTGTCGTCAGTCACACGCCCTCACAATCGCCTACCTCGAAAGAGGACAAGTCTGAAAAGACGGGCATGTTCCATAGAGGACGCAGGAGGCTGGCAAAGGTCGACTCGCAGACGGGAGCGCCATTGCCTGAACGCCCTCACCAAGGAGAGAAGACGGCTTTGAATCATATGGGCAGGGTTTACACCAAGATTCTCAACTACAGCATCATCACGCGCTACATGATCTATGTTGCGCCTGTCGCTCTTCTGCTGGCTATTCCCATCATTCTGTCGCAAACAGGCACAATCACAGGCTCAATCAGCGGCACCGAGCAGAAGAAGTTCTGGATATGGATCGAAATCAGTGAGTGCTCATTATCCAGTCCAACATCCTACATACTAACATATCATACCAGTCTGGCTCAGTTTCTGGGTCATGAAGATCGTCGCTCACTTCCTCCCCAACGTCTTCGAGTTCCTGATTGGTGTAGTCAGCCCTGGTGTCAAGAAATACGCTCTCCTTCTACGAGCTATAGAAAAGCCCCTGTCGTTCGTCCTGTGGATGATCGTCAACCAGGCCACGTTCCCCGCACTTGTTCGACCCTTGCCTCTCAAGGAAGGACAGACTAAACCGGCATGGATCGACACAATGCAGTCTGTTCTCCTTGCTCTGCTTGTGTGCACCATTATCGTTCTCGCCGAACGCGTCTTGATCCAGTTGATTAGCATCAGCTACCACCGAAAGCAATTCGATGGCAAGATTAAAGAGTCCAAGCACAACATCTACCTCCTCGGTGTTCTATATGACACCTCGAGGTCTCTATTCCCAGCTTACTGCAACGAATTCGCAGAGGAGGACTACATTATTCAGGACACGATTCTTGATCTAGGCCTTGGCAGCAAAAAGGGAACCCGCAAGCATGGCCGTTCAGGCAGTAAAACACCCATGCGCCTGATCCAGGAGGTTGGGCGAGATGCTGGCCGAATTGGAGATAAGATCACTTCAGTCTTTGGTACCATTGCTTCTGAGATTACGGGCAAGAAGGTGTTCGATCCGAACTCGGCTCATTCCGTCGTTTTGACCGCTCTGGAGCGGAACAAGAGCGCCGAGGCCCTCGCAAGGCGAATCTGGATGTCCTTTGTCGTTGAAGGCAAGAACGAGCTGTACCTGGAGGATTTTGTCGAGGTCATGGGCCCCCAACGCGAAGAGGAGGCCGAGGAGTGCTTCGCTGCACTTGACCGCGACGGAAACGGCGACATCAGTCTCGACGAGATGATCCTTACGGTGACCGACTATGCCAGACAGCGCAAGTCAATCAACACCAGCATGCACGATGTTGACCAAGCTATCAACGCGCTTGACGGTCTGATTCTGACGATTGCTCTGATCGTCTGCATCTTCGTCTTTAGTGAGTACTCATGGTTTGACACCAGATTATGATATGCTAATACAGCCTAGTCGCCTTCCTTGCCCCAGGCTTTCGCGCCACGCTCACGACGTCTGCCACTGCCCTCCTGTCGCTGTCCTTCGTTTTCGCGACTACTGCCCAAGAAGTTCTGGGTTCCTGCATCTTTCTATTCGTCAAGCATCCTTACGATATCGGCGATCGTGTCGACATCACTCTGGAGCAGCTCACCGTTGAACACATTGCCCTACTCTATACGGTGTTCAAGCGTGTTACTAACGGTAAGACGGTTCAGATTCCGAATATCGTTTTGAACAGTCTATGGGTAGAAAACATTACGCGCAGCAAGGCCATGAGGGAGCAGGTATCCGTATTTTGTGCTTTCGATACGTCGTTCGAGGATGTCAACCTGTTGAAATTGGAGATGTCCAACTTTGTTCACGATCCTATCAACAGCCGCGACTTCCACTCCGATATCAACATCGAGGTCGTCAGCATCGCAGAGATGAACAAGCTCGAGCTACGCGTCGAGATCCAACACAAGAGCAATTGGTCCAACGAAACTCTCCGCGCGTCTCGACGATCCAAGTTCATGTGCGCTTTGGTGCTTGCGTTGCGCAAGGTTCCTATCAATGGTCCAGCGGGCTCAGATGCCGCCCTAGGATCGCAAGACAAGCCCACGTGGTCTGTGGCCGTTCCGCCTGCCGAGGCTATTGCAGCATACAAGAAGTACCAAGAGGATGCTGATGCCGCTCGTCTGCATCCCCTGAACAAGCCCGAGGACAATGACAAGGGCAAGTCTACTAGTACCGACTATCTCGGCGTCAATGTCGGAGAAGACAACGCCGTGAATTCGTTGACCAACCGCCGACCCGGAGCAGATCCCATTCGCGACGATACCTGGGAGGCGCGCGACGATGTTAGTACACTCGGCAGAAGTAATTCGGATGCTCGAGCCGATCTGGATGAAGTCCGCGGCTTGCTACACAAGGTGAGCTCTTCCGGCAAGCGCAAGGGAGGTACCACCCTCTCGCCATATAGCTCGCGTCCCTCGGGCGATATATCTCGACAGAATCTTCCGCCACCTCTGCCTCTTCCAGTACACACTATGAGTGGCCAATACGCAGCACCACCTGGCCCACCGGCTATGCCTCCGCCAACCATCACACGGAGTACTGCGCCCGGTTCGCCTACGTCCATCTCGACGGGCCATGTAGAGGAGTACACGTATCAGACCATGGTGCCACCACCACGGTCAGGAGGCCTCCCTCCAGCACCGCAGGTGGAGGAAGATGAGGGAGAGAGGCGCTGGGATGCTCAGCAGGGGTATTCGAACAACCCGTATAGGGGCCAGAGCCCGCCCGCGCCGGGACCTGCCGACCGATTCCAGTATAAGCGGGAGTAGGCTTTTCGCCCAAAGCTGAACCGTGTCAAAGAGTGAGAAGAAGAGTCTGAGAGATGATGCGATATAATGACTTTCCTTATTTGGTCCGCTGGCGAGCTGAGGGGTCATTGCGGAATTAGCGATTTCATGTAGTGCGGGTTTTTTTTTTAAAAAGTTTGTAGAACCCGGCCGTAGAGCCTTGTGCATGGGTGGCTGCCCGGATAGTGGCATGTCCCCCTGGCGTTTTAGACATGCATATGCATTGATCGAGTGGCCAGCCCTAGATGGCGGCGAAAGATGAGAATCAAAAAGTCTTATCTCTCTCTCAGGTTCATTCTTTGGGCTGTGACAGTGATGTACTTGGAAGTGAGCATGTTGCGTGCAGAAAAAAAGATAGTTTCATCTGCGCACAAAAACGGTGTGTATATTTCCATCCACAAGACTGCAAAACACGGACCAAGTCCTCAGGTCTCCATTTTCAAGAACGTCAAACCAGCGCAACCCAACCGCCATGCAGGATAAACCTCGATGCTTAAAAACGGAATATATCATGATTCGAAATCCCCATAATTTCCTCTCCAGTTTGGAAAGGAAAGCCTGATTCATATAGAAACATCCAAATATTTCACTTTTAACTTGTCGAACTTTTTTTCAGGGGAAAAGCGCTCCACCGGAAAATGGGATAAAGAACGCCGGTACCTGACTCAATGTACATACAAGGAAGAGAAATTTACACGCGGGGGAGGAAAGGGGATATAACTGGGCCAAGAGGCTTAGCGGCCTGATCGATCTTTGGTTTGGGCTCTGCGATCTTTTATCGTTTCTGCGACGTTGTTAGTATGCCGAGTTTCAGGTAGGATGATGGTGTAGGATAATGACTTACTCTCGTCATAGACCATAAACTCATGTAGCGCACTGCCCGCGGGCACCATGGGCAGCACAGGCACCTTCTGATCCGTCACAATCTCCAGGAGCGCCGGACCGTCGGTGTTGAGGAGCCACTTGAGCTTGTCCTCCAACTCGTCAGGCTTGATGCAGCGCTGCGCCTGAACGCCCATGGCGTCACCCAGCTTCACGAAATCGGCGTTCCGCTGGTGCGTATGCGAGAAACGGTCCGTGTAGAAGAGCGTTTGCCATTGCGTGACCATGCCCTGCTCCTCGTTGTTGAGGATGATGATCTTTACGCCAATGTTGAACTCTGCGGCAGTAGACAGCTCGGTCAGCGTCATGCTGAAAGAGGAATCGCCGTCAATGTCGATGACTGTGCACTCGGGACGGGCGACCTTGGCGCCGATGGCGGCGGGAAGACCATAGCCCATGGTGCCGAGACCACCAGAGGTGATCATGGTACGTGGGTATCGCCACCGGTAGTGCTGGGCGCACCACATCTGATGCTGACCGACACCGGTTGTAAGGATGGTCTCATGCTTGTTGTGTGCTGTGAGATTGGACAGTGTCTCCATGACGGTCTGCGGCTTGATGAGGCCATTCTCGCCCTCCTTCTCGTATGCCCACGGGAAGCGCTCCTTCCAGTCTGCAATTTGGGCGAACCATTCCGGCCTCTCCTTTACGGTATTTAGGAGCGGAATGAGCTGGGTAAGATTGGTGCCAACGTCGCCCTCGACAGCCTCAGTCGCCTGCACGACCTTGTTGATGTTCTTGGGCATGATTTCGAAGTGGATGATTCCACCTCGGCCTTCGGCTGCGGCAGCTTTCGCGGCGGGAGCAAATTTGGCGATGGCGCCTGTGATGCGGTCGTCAAAGCGGGCACCAAGGGCGAGGATGAGGTCGGCCTCCTGCATAGCCATGTTGGCGTATGCCGAGCCGTGCATACCAAGCATGTGCAGGGACTTGGGGTCGAGTTCATCGAATCCTCCGAGGCCTTGCAGCGTGGTGGTGACGGGAATCTGCATCTTCTCCGAGAGCTCCTTTAGAATCTCAGGACCATTCTCTGTCTGGAGAATGCCCTGTCCGGCATAGATGACAGGCTTCTTCGCCATGTTGATCAAGTTGGCAGATCTCCTGATGGAGGTGTCAAGCTGTTGCTTGCTCAGTTCTCTTGCCGCGAGCGTTGCTGCGCTCACAGAGGTTGGGAGAGAGCTGCTCATGGGAATGGGTCTTGAGAGGATGCTGGCTGTGACATCCTTTGGCAGATCAACCAGGACAGGTCCCGGGCGTCCGCTTGTCGCAATCTCAAACGCCTCGTTGATTCTCCTCGGCAGCTCTGCAATATTCTTGACCAAAACGTTCCACTTGGTGCATGGCCTTGTGATGCCCACCATGTCGGCCTCTTGGAAAGCGTCGGACCCAATTGCGCTCGTGACGACCTGCCCGCAGAAGACAACTAGAGGTGTTCCGTCCATCAGGGCATCCTGCATAGGTGTGACGACATTGGTGGCACCAGGCCCCGAGGTGACGAGCACCACACCGGGCTTGCCACTGGCGCGGGCATAACCCTCGGCCATGTGGCCGGCACCCTGCTCATGCCGTGGCAGGATGAAGTCGAAGTGTTTTGACTGGTAGATGGCATCGAAGACGGGGAGAATGGCACCGCCTGGGTAGCCGACTGAGTCATGTTGTTAGTGAGAGCATTTTGGAAGCGAGCATGGCAGTTGGGGACGTGGCGTACAAATGTGCTTGACACCCTGGCGGAGCATCATTTCGTGAAAGATCTCCCCGCCTGTCATGCCAACGAAGGAGTGGTCCATTGCGGGGCTGCGGTATGGCTTCAATGGCTGGACGTCGCCATAGTCCTCGCGATTGAAGGCGGGCGCAGGTCTTGGGCGCGCCTGGGGTTGTGAGGCGGCGGCCGCGGTGCTCTGAGGCCGCTTCGCATCTTCAGCGACGACCTTCTGTGTGATTGCTTGCGCAGGCCTGCGGAATGGCGAGACGGCGCATCTTTGTGCGGAGGTGGAAAAGGTGGTGGTGCGTGAGCCCTTGAGAGCGGCGATGGCTCGTGTGCGTGATTGCTGCATGGCGAGGGAGGGCGGTCCTCGCAGGACTATATAATATATATATGATAACGCGCTGAGTGGAGAGAAGAGAAAGCAGCAGTCAGCAGCAGCAAGAGCAGCAAAAACAAAGGGCGTGTTTCTGCTGTGGTGAATTAAGAGTCAAGCTTCGCCTGCTGGCTGGCCCTTTGAGACTGAAGAAGAGCCCAGGGCAGCAGCCAAAAATGAGTGGAGAGTGGAGTCATCGCTGTTAGTTAGCAGCCCTCGTGATTGGCTTACCCCACAACCCAGCGCCGAAGATCGGACCGCGGGCCATTCACTCTCTACTCGTGCTTCATAACCGGTGCCGGCAAGAGAACGACGAGAGGAGGAGGACTATGCAAGCCCCACCGCCTCCAGCACGCGCGGGCAACCATGGCCGTGTCCTAAGCGGCGATGAGCGACGCAGAGGTGAAAACTCCCTGCTTGTGCCCCCCTCTCGTATATACAACACCAAGGGTTAACACGAGCCAGTCGCTATCCCCAGGCGCTCTACTCGTGGGCCCCTCGACAGTGACGACGATGACGACAATGACGACAACCATGTAGTAGACGAGTATGCACCCGTTCCATTCAGCCGACACGCTGGCATAATACGAACTGCAAGAAAACACGTCCTGACCACACTCCACACCATACAGTCCGCTGGCAGAGAGTGCGCCGCCCAGCCTCCCTTCACGCGTCCTGTCTCCAGTGCGCGGTGCTGAGGCAAGCCCGCAACTCCAAGATGGACCCTCTCGCGGCATCGACATGCCCTCTATGGACTTCTCCTTCCTCCAAGACCCCGCGGCATACCACGCCCTGCCCGCGGCCAACGTCCCGCAGCCCTTCTTAAACGCCCCAAACGCCCCATCCGTCTCGTCCCCTCTCGACACGCTGCTGCTGTCGGGCCACTACCGCCTCGCAGCCATAGCCGCGGCCCGCAACATAGTCACTGCCGCCGCGCCGACCGACTATGAGACACTGTTCCACCTCGTCCATGTGCGCCTCGCGTGTCTGTGTCTCATCGAGGAACACGCGCTTGCGGCGCAGGAGTCGAAGCTATTGGGTGACCTAGAGAGCGCCTTCTACCGCCACCCCTTGACCAACGTGCACATCGTGCCCTGGGACCTGCGCCTTTTGGCTGTGAGACTCACTGCGCTGGGCTATGGCGAGTGGCGGAAGGGCATAATGGGCTACTATGAGCTCGCGCGCGAGTGCAGGGAGAGCATCATCAAGTCCACCTTTGCCGACGACAAGAACCTCTGGCGCCGTCGACTCCACGAGTGCGGCATCCGCGTAGCCAATGTGCTGGTCGAGATGGGCGACCTTGAGGGCGCGGGTCGCCATCTAGGCACCCTGTCATGCTCGGAAGAGACTGCAGACACAGCTGATGCAAGAGTCATCTTGCTCATGGAGACATTCGTATGGCTCCGTGTCGGCGACATCCAAGCCGCCCGCCGCTGTCTCTCTCGCGCCTCACATGCCTCAGCAGACAAGCTCGTAGACGGCACAATGGACGCACTGATCCAACTCGCAGATTCAGACTACGAGGCCGCAGCCTCGTCGTTTCGTGCTCTGCATGAAAGCTTCCCGGACGACGCCATGGTCATGCAGAACTTGGCAGTGTGTTTGCTCTACACGGGCCGAATCTCAGACGCCCGGGATCTCTTGAGTGAGCTTGTGGATCAGAGCCCGCCCTTTCACTCTCTAGTATTCAACTTGAGCACAGTGTATGAGCTGTGTACAGAAAGGAATCGGGACAAGAAGCTTCATCTCGCTGAGAAGCTAGCTAGCAGAAGAGACGGTGGAGGAATGGGCTGGGAGCTCGGCAGCTCCGAGTTTAAGCTGTAGATGAATACATGTGTTATCACAATCGACACTAGTCACCAAGAAAGCACAAAACTGTTGCAAGGCACTATTCTCTTAGCTACCCTAAAGTACTATGCTCCATCGACAAAAATTTAGCTCCACAAAGCAAACAGTCGCTCAGGCTTTCTCTATTCGCTTGCTGCCATGGCGCTCAGCCTTGCTTTCCAATGAGGATTGAACATATGAAACATCAAGCATGTACAGGCCTGCCGCCGAGGAATCAAAGGTTGCCCCCCCCCCCCCCCCCCCCCCCCCCCCCCCCCACCCCCCCCCCCCCCCCCCCACCCCCAAAAAACCCGTATCCAACCTTTCGTATTTTCAATGTTTCCCAGATGCGCCTTGGTAGGAGATGCCGGGCCGCAACGGGCGCCGCGTGGTATCGTCGTGTAGTCTTGAAGTGATGTGTCATGTGTCATGGTTCGCTGCATCGCAAAGATGAGATTTCTGTCGTCTTATTTCGGCAGACTCGTGCTAGTGTATTTCCTCAATCTTCTCCATCACCCGAATGCGCTCTAGAACCTCGGTTCCCAAAATCACAATTCATCATCTTCCTCCATGCTTGTCTCGATGGTCGGTATGTTGCCATCCGAGTTACCCCGCTCCTTCTGTGCGCTGAGAAGCGCCTGTCCTAAACTCTTGCGCACGTTGTCGTCGAAGCCAGGTAAAGAAGCTCGTTGCTTCTTGAAAGGGGATGCTATAGACCCTGCAGTACTGAGTTCGGCCGACGCCTTAGCAGTGGCGGACGACGACGCTTCGCTTGCTGCCGAAGCGCCCGGGGCGGGTGTGCCAGATAGAGGAGAGGTAGACGAGTCCGCTGCAGGGGATGCTGAAGGGCGACCCAGTGGTTCGGCGGAATGCTGGCGTTTCAGCTGGTTTAGTGTTAGCGGGATAAACACAAGTCCTCAAACTTTGTCGTACCTTGATCTTCCGCACGCCCTCAGCAAGCTCACCCTGCTTGAGGGCGTCTTCGGGCGAGAGCATGCCCTTCCCACTCTCATAATTATCCTCGTCTGCATCCTCGACCTTGATTTCGTCATCGTCATCTGCATCACTGTCCATAGCCCCCTCGCTCTTCAGCTTGGACTTGGGTGATGTTTTTGAACCATCTCGGTAGCCGCCAAAGTTCTTGGTGCCGCTAGAGGCATTCAAGGGTTTGAGACTGCCAAAGTCAAGCGCTCCTGATTTTCGTCGGGTTGCTGGTGAAGTGACTTGGGCGGCCTTTTCAGTGTCCAAGATGCCCATCTTGCGCAGTTGACCTAGTCACACTTAGCTCATGCTTATTCCAAAACTCGGTAGTTACTTACGCTCTCCGCGGTACAGGAAGGTAAAGACAGCATATGGCTTATCCGGTGGGTCTATCCCGGTCACCGTCTGAGTGCTGATGGACTTGGGATCTAGCGTCTTGGGCTTTGCGAAGCTCGTAGTGTGGTCGATGTCCTCACCTTCTCCAGTGCCGTTCTGCTCGTCGTCGTCGTGCGCGTCGAACTGTGGGGAGTACTCGCCGCGCTTGATTTCGCCAGATGCGAGTACGCGGAACAGGGCGACCTTGATCTGTCCTGCCGCCTCGGGCATTGGGGGTTCATCGTCCGAGTCCGAGTCGGTGGTGAAGAACTCGTCGTTGCCCGACAGGGTCTCGACAGGCGCGTCCTTGCTCTCGCCATAGCGCAGAACGCCGTTCCCTGAATCCTTCGTGTCTTCTTCGTCACTGCTGCCGCGCGCCTCTCTCCGCTTCCTTCGCTTCTTCTCCAGACGCTGCTTTCTCCGCTCAATCTTGGCGGCCACATCCTTGTCTTTGCCCTCTAGATCCAGGCCGTTTAGCCATCGTTCGAGTCCAACCTCGCGGAAGAGGAACTCGCGCTCTGCGAGGCCCCCGCCTTCAGACTCTGGCACGCTGACCCACCGTGAATTCACCCACGTCTCCTCGCCGCGACGCAATAGAGTCGCTACTTCCTCTTTTCCGCGTCCATCAAAGTATATGTATGCAGCGATTGTTTCGTTTGGCGAGGTGGTGAGAGGCTTGTAGGGAGCTATCGTGGGACCGTATTTGCCCCGCTCGCCAGTATAGCCAGGGAGGCCGCCGACGATTTTGGCTTTGGGGTTGGGATCATCGTCCGTCGACTTGGGTGTAGAATATGGGACGTGAAGACCTGGCGTTAGTAGTGTGATTGATATCGCGAATGTTGACTGTTCGGGCTTGGTAGCACCAGGCGGAACTTTTGCTGGAGGGACAGGTATATAAGACGTGATCCGGTGGAACTTGGATTGCTTCTGTATCGAGTACTCGGCCAAAGGCCCTTGTGGAGTATGAATCGACACGGCGAGCCCCAAAAAGCACGGCATGCTGAACTAGTAATGCCGCTGCTGGGTCGAGATATGGCTTGTTGATGGGGTTCAGCTGCTCAGGCTTGGCAAACTTGGGTAGACCGTCTCTACCGGATAGCCGCAGCTGCCGGCGAGGGAGCTGTGCGAGTAATTTGGCGGCGTCTTGGAGGTGACGGGGGTCAAATAGGAAGATGTGATTGTGCTGTTGGCGTAGGGCCTTCGGAGGCTTCGAAGGCTGGAGGCTTGGGCCAATCACGGAGGAGCCACGACGGCACCTGATCGATAGCTCAAAGAGCTTTGCGCGTCAACGTCAACGGCTGTAGTGCGAGAGAAGAAAGCTGGTGTGTTGTCGTCGAAATCGGGCACAGCGTCTCGATTGAAGTCGATCAAGCGCGGGGTCGTGATTGGGTCCTCTTTTAGCGGCCAGGCTTCCTCAATCGTCGACTGCTTCTCTGATCTCACATCTTCTTCCCAAACCTGAGGTTGTCAGACGTCCTTTCGACGTGTCGTCTAGGAATCGCGAGGTTTTCTATCTGTCAGATCTGTTCCAGCTCGCCCGCTTAGCTTATGACTGGTAATATGTCAACAAAGACTCAGACACGCCGGAGGGCACTTGATCAGACACTCGGGTCGCTTGGCGAGTCGCCCAAGCCAGTTACATGAAACAAGATGTTTTCGGTTCCAAAGTCTTGGAATTGGTATTCAGTTCTATTCTATCTGGGGTATCATAATATGCCAATGCCTATCCTCCAAACAGCACAGCACTCTCCCGCTCAAACTTAACCCTGAAGGTACACTTTGGGTGCTCTTTTGCAACTCCAAAGTTACCAAAAGTTACTACCCTGTATCACGCTACTACTCTCCGTCTGAAGCAAACATGTCTTCCGCTTTTGGTCGCAGACGGCGAGCCCGTGCTGCTGCCGTTTCTCCATGTGGCTCATTCGCAGGCGATGTAGCAAGAGCCTCTGGGGAGGCGTTCTTAGGCTCTATAGACACCATAGCCTCATCGACCAGTGCGGTTACCTCCGGAGCTGTTGCTTGAGGTATTTCCGTCGATGCGTCCCCTGCTGGATCTGCTGGTGATTCATCATCTTCATCCACATCCACATCCATTTCCACCTCCACCTCCTCTTCCTCGTTGCTAGGACCTGGACCCGCAGTAGCTTTGCGAACCACATTGCCCTTGCGCTTTCTCTTCTCCGCTAACCGCCGTGCTTGCTCCTGCTCCTCCTTCTGCCTCTCGCGCGCGTTGAACACCTCTTCAAGGTGAGTGAGTGTTGTATCATCGAATAGATGCTCATCCTGCCAGACTTTAAGGATCAAGTTGACTTCGTCTCTGTAACTCCTTTCCGTCATACGTCCCATCTCCAGCCGACTAGGGAGCTGTTCGAGATGCTCGAACACTTTGCGCTCCACCAGCTGGGTTCCAATAGCAAGGCGGTACTTGTACGATACACCGGATTCCTTTGCGGTGACTAAAAGGACGTCTGAGATGATGCGGAGGGCATTCAAGGTGACCTGTCGTATGTCGGGGCGCCTAAGATCGTCCTTGCCTTCGGGATCGCCAGCACGGTTTCTTGGGTTGGCCTCTGTCAACTGGAACGGTTCTATGATATTAGATATGAGTATGTGAATAACCTCATCCATACCCTGAGCGGCATGTTCAACTGCGAAGACTGAAATAGCAGCGATGTCATCTGCAACGATGCTCCCAGGTGGTAAAGACGTAATTAGCCAAAGGAACAATGTCCGCGAGCGAGGGCTCATGATACCAAGCCCATTGTCGACACGACCTGGGTAGTTGTCTCCTACCGGAAGGGGCCTGAACTGTGGTTTCTCCTGATCATCTTCATCCTCGCTTGAAGGGTATGCATCCTCCTCATCAAAGGCTCCCAATTGATCGGCAAACTCGTTAACAAGATTCTGGGGGCCGATCCAAGAACCTTGACCGGCAAAGATCTCGGAATTCGCCGTGTCACAGACTAACTGATGTAACCGCCACCGGTAATATCGATTGACTGGGTGCTTCTGGTCATAGAGCCAAGCAAATCGCTCTTCATCTTGAACCTGCGGATCGTTCATTAGTGCGGCTTCGAACTCCACACCGCCGATTATGACTCCTTCGATGGTCTGATGGACTAGTCTGAGGGTAGCAAGATCTGGCGGCTGGTTTGCGGTTATGACCAGGTGTTCAGTATCCTCGCGCGGTCTATCCCTGCTCCCTCCACCTAGATCCGGCGGAGGAGCATACCCCTTGCGCGACTCAGGTGCCTGCCAGCGAGCGCCAAACGGCTCGCTACGTTGTGCCGTCTCTACTGTCCGACCGCCCAAGTATCTGTCCAAGTGTAGATAGTATCCCTTGCCCAGATATTTCTTGTCATTGAGCTTGTTCATGGCCTCGTCAAGGTCCCGCGCATTGGCGTCTTTGTCGAATATAACCTTCATCGTCGCAGATGGTCGCCCCTTCGTAGACGGGCCTTGCGGGGGAATCTTCTCGACCTTGGTGACCTTGAGCGATGGAAATGCTGCGAACAGGTCTTCGACTCGGCGCGGATCAATTGCTGGCGGGAGATTAGAGGCTTTCGCGACGAGTGTCGAGAATACATTCTCTGCCTGCTTCGGGGCCTCGAGTGCTGCAGGACCCGTAGGAACTGCGCCTCCGAATCTTGACTGCATTTGTGGTGCTAATCGCCCAGGAGGAGCGTTGGGTCTTGGGTAGCCATCTAAAGGTTCAGGTTCGAGTGTGCCTGGCCCGCTCTTCATTGTCCTCTGTCGTCCCGTGAAGTGTCTCTTGCTCCCGGTAGGCACAAAGACATCTTCTTCGGCCGCATGGTCTCGCTCAGACTCTCCCAGAATGCTCTTATCCTCACCATGCTCCTCCATGAAGTCGGCCATGACCTTGTCGAGCGCATTCTTCTCCTCTCGTGCCTTTGCTTCCTCTTCTTCTTTGGCCTTGGGTGTTAATTGCGCCTTGTTGGCTTTTGCCGCGCCCAGCGAGAATTTGAACGCCATGGCGCCGTGAGTGTCGAATGCTGGTAACGGCTCTTTGGTCGACAGGTGAGGGCCGCATGGGCACGAGAGCTATCGTAGAGTTAAGCTTGCGGAGGCGGTCTGTGACACCCTGGCTGCCGATGACTAGCGCGTCCCGCTACCTACCTTGTCCCACCCTGCGTTGACTTATGAACCACGTTCAGTCTGGTGACTCTAGTCAGTGGTCAGAATCTATCTAGTTACCATGACTTCGGCGCAGGAGGTTCAGTCATTGCTGCGATTCTTGTCGCAAGATGCCAAACTTCCGCTCGCGCAGGCAATGGGCAAAGTCAAGAACCTTCAAGCAGCCAAGCTCGTCACGTAAGCACGTGAGCACGCATCCTATCTTCAGTCGTGCATACTAACGCGTGCAGAGCATCCGACCTATCAAAGGCGGACTTTGAGAGCCTCAAGACCGTCTTTGGAGACGAGAAGGTAGCGCGACAGGTGCTAAATGCCGCAAAGCGAGCCTCGAAAAAGCGCGCATCAAGCGATGCTTCAGCCCCAGTTCCAGCACCATCGCCAAAGAAGGCGAAGCCGATGCCCATGTACGGACAGCCACTCAATCCTACCGAGTTTGAAGCATCGCTTGCGCTCCCAGAGGCGGACTGTGACGAGGAGAAGCTCAAGTCTGCAGTCATCTATACAAACAGAGCTCCGCTAGTACTGGCGTTTGCATGCACTTTGCTTAAATACACCATGCCCGAACAGCCAATCTCAAGTAGGCTCAGCCTCGCCCAAGCAGTCACCTCCATGAACAGTAAGAACAAAGCCATCCACGTTGGCTTGGATACTGGACAAGCGGCCGAAGATGAAGGATGGGGCGAAGGCCAACCAATCATGCGAATCATGACTAGGGATGTTCGCGTCATGAAGAGGTGGGGCTATGAGTGGGAGGAAGAATCCACGCAAGGGACGCTTACGGCTTCAACACAAGAAACGCTCAAATCTTCCCAGGAGACACTTGTGGAAGAAGCAAAGGCGAAAGATCCCGCGCTTTGGGGCGTCGATCTAGAGGCACTCAAGAAGGCCAACCAACCTGGAGCAGGCGGATCATATAAAGGGGCAACAAGTCAATTGCCCATCTACACAGCCCAGTCAGCCAGAGCTTATCTTATGAAGGCATTCGAGACTCCAAAAGTAGAAGGAACAGCACCTGCGAAGCGAACAAATACTGGGATAGTAGCGGAGAAGGAGCGCAATCTCAGTCTCCTACTAGGTGCTCTCGAGCTCTTGTACCAATCATGGGCTGATGTTCTGAGCAGCGAAACCCTTAATAATCGCGCTTGGGGATGGTATGTCCGCGTGCGCCCAGATGTAGCACATGGAGCAGCTGGATGGGGTGGCAAGGGAAATGTCAAGTTGTCAGACATCCTCGAGCTGAGGCGGCCTGCTGGATAACTGCCATTTTTCTTTCAGGACCTTAGCTCTTTGACAGACCAAAACACTTCAACAATCCTCATAGTGATCGATTAGCTCTGATACGAGCTTTTGAAGTTGTTCCTAGTCCCTCATTAATCAACTATATTTTGATTCTGCTCATTTAATCTTATCAGCGTGCCACTGGCTCAAAGATCCCAAATCCCTCGTCATCAGCACAGTCCTGTTGTTACCATTCCTATCGACCACCTCGGCGTTACCAAGCTTCCAATTCTTCTCGGCCTCAGACTTGCCCCCCGAGCTCGAGGGATTACGGCCCAGGAACACGCTATTCCAACCTGCTGCTTCGGCCCCATCGTAGTCCTTCTCTAGATCGTCACCCACATATAGCTTTTCAAAATTCTCGACCGTTAACCCCTCCTGGTTGCCCACTAGCGTTTCTTCGAGCATTTCAGTTGCGGCGTCAAACATCCTACTGTCTGGTTTTTCGAAGCCAACATCGTAGCTCAGCACGACGAAATTGACGTCGTCGCCCAACGCCGCATCCGCCTCATGCTGGTCGGCTGAACCAATCCTCCTCGGGCCAACCTTGAGGCCTAAAGATTCCAGTATTCCTGGTACGCGATCATCGGAGTTTGTGATGATGCCAACAACAGTTTTGTCCCATGTCCAAGCAGAACTGGTTTTACTCAATGGTCCATTGCGCAGCATATCGAAGAAGGGTTGGACATCATCGTAAAGATCGTAGCCTTCTTTCGTTGAGTATCGTTTCAACAGCTCTTTAATAAGAGCCTGTGGAACTTCATTTCCAGGGTTGAGAAACTCCTTGAAGGTGTTGCGTATTACCTTCATTCATTAGTCTGCGTTGTGATGTCTCTCAGGGCGTAGAGGCTCACGGTGCCCCACCACTTCTCCGCTCCAAGTCCTGTAGCCTTGCCATAATTTGGATTACGTTTCGACTCCTGCTTGAATGCTTGCTTAAATGATGTAGCTACTGCCTTTGCGTGTGTGGTGTCGCCGCAATCAATACCGTGGCGAGCTGCGGCTCTAGCGTACGCAACTGGGATCGGCACGCTGGGTGTGAACAGAGTACCAAATGCATCGAAACATAGCAGCAGATTCTTCTTTCCCACCGCTTTCGTGGCTGACATAGCGGAGGGTGTTGGAGGGAGGTGGTCGAAAGGGGTTAGTGGTCCAAGCTCCTGTGCGGACACGATCACCTCCGCGATTCCCAGACTTCGACACGACCTCGAACTGCAGTCTTTCGTTCACCTATCAGCAACATCCAGCAGTCAAAATGCCGCCCAAACAGAGCCAGGACAAGTACTCAGTCCTCCTACCAACATACAATGAGCGCCGGAACCTGCCTATAATAACATGGCTGCTCCACAAGACGTTCACCGAGAAGTATGTAGTACCCTGCACACTACCTTGCAGTCAAGTGCAATTCTAACTGCCATTGAACAGCAAACTCGATTGGGAGCTCATCATCATCGACGACGGCTCACCCGACGGCACCCAAGAAGTAGCCGCCCAACTCCAAAAAGCCTACACCCCTCAACGCATCCAAATTCGCGCGCGAGCTGGTAAACTCGGCCTCGGAACCGCCTACGTACACGGCCTACAATTTGCGACCGGAAACTTTGTCATCATCATGGACGCCGATTTCTCGCACCACCCAAAATTCATCGCGCCCATGATCGCCCTACAGAAGACGAAGAACTACGATATCGTAACAGGCACCAGGTACGCGGGCGATGGAGGCGTCTTTGGGTGGGATCTGAAGAGGAAGTTTGTGAGTCGGGGCGCAAATCTGTTTGCGGATACGGTGTTGAGGCCTGGTGTGAGTGATCTTACCGGCAGCTTTAGGCTGTATAAGAAGGAGGTGCTGCAGAAGGTGATCCGGAGTACCGAGAGCAAGGGCTATACATTCCAGATGGAGATGATGGTGCGGGCGAAGGCGATGGGATGCACGGTCGCGGAGGTCCCCATCTCATTCGTCGACCGTCTGTACGGCGAGAGCAAGCTTGGTGGTGATGAGATTGTGGAGTATGCAAAGGGCGTGCTCAACCTGTGGTTGAAGGTCTAAGAAGAGAGGCTAGCTTTGCATGGCGTTGGCGTTCGATGGGATGGGATGAATGGCATGATTAGGCCTACAGGCTTCTTGATCTGAAATATCTGAGGCTGGCATATAGGAGACGGGAAACCAATCTTCCTGGATTTGCAACAACCCTTTCTCCTGCTCTGCAACTCCTACCCATAACCCTACACCAGCCTCCTTATAAATGCCATTCCTTGCGTCTTGTGTACAGGCATACGCTCTTGAACCTCAAGTCTCCAACACCACAGGTAACAGTATAACCCGCCTTGTAGTGAAAAAGTACCGTAAATCTCACTTCCTATTCAAGTATCCATCTTCCCGACTCCCTTCCTCCATAGGTGTTTCGAACCCACCCTCCGAACTTTCACTTTCCTTCGTCCCAGCTGGATGACTCGTCAAAGCAGCCTCTCTCGTAGGACTCGCAGACATGACCGACATAGGAATCCTCGTCGTCGTGGTTTCCCTAATAGACTGCATCTGTGCCCGCGACGACGACTGAGATGGGCTCTTCGTAATCGGACTGTCAATGGTAGGTACGCTAACACCAGCCAAAACCCCTTCCCCACCGGATTCTTTCTGAGCTCCGCCAGCACCACTACTGGAACCAACGATTGGTGTGGGTCTAGAAATCTTGGACTGCCGCTTCCGAAACGAAATCGTGCGTTCCTTGCGCTGTTGAGTCGACGGATCGTATCCCGTGGCTCGCGGTGAGAGGCGGCGCATTGGTGATGTGTTGTCTATCTCCTCATCGCCGTCAAATTCTTCGGAGCTTGAATCGGATTTCTTGGTGCTGCAGAGGTTGGCGATGCGTTTACTAATTCGGGCACGTTGGGTGATGGCTTTACTTTCGCTAGTGCCGTCGAGTCGGGGAAGCATTGTGGTTGCTGGTAAGGGTTGTGTCGAAGTAGTAGTTGGAGAGAGGCTGTTACAGTCGAGCGGAGGTGCCATATATGTGGTTTTCTCTTTCTGTCCCTGCCTGGTACTTGTAGGTTATTTGCTCTTTCCTCTGTGGTAGGTGGGCAAGAATGGCAAAATAGCAGTATATCCACACTGCCGCATTCTAGGGCTCGTAGACAGTGTTCCTAAGCCTCATTCTCTGTATATTCGTTGCAGTTCCTTATCAATAAGCTACTCGTTGATTCTGAGTTTTTGATGACGAGCGTCAGAGGCTATATACTGATCATACCAACTATATATTGTTTCTGCTTCGACACCCGATATCTGACTGAGTGGAATAGTAATTATATTACATATGAAATCGGGAGCACCCTTCCAAATAATCCAGCAGACACCTATTTTGGCACCGCCGCAATGATAGAATGAAATCTTTCATCATCATATCTATGCACATCAACCACCTTGAGCCCTGCTCTTCCCAAGAGGTTTTCCCAATCCTCTTTACATCGTTCAATCCCACCCAAGCACGCCATCATCGCGATATCCATGAGGGCCACCTGCCACGGCACCTTCGTGTTAGGCAACACGACTTCATCAATCAAGATACGTGAATCAGCACCTAGAGCGGGGATTATGTTCGAAAGAATGCGGATGCAGTCTTCGTCTGTCCAATCGTGCAAGATGTGGCGCAGGTAGTAGAATTTTGCGCCCTGGATCGGTTGAGGGGTGAAGAAGTCGTACGCGTGGAACTCGATGCCGTCGATTTTTGGGGCATGTGCAAGCGTTGAGGGTATATCTTGGACGACAATACGGCCTGTCATGAGGGGAAAGTTCTTCTGGAATGCCACGGAGTGCTGTCCAAAACCGCCGCCGATGTCAACAAGTAGCGCAGAGTCATTCGCTGCTTTGAAGCTTCCGACCTCCCGTTCAACGGGGTAGGAAATTACCCAGCTTTTTACTGCATCCAGAACCATGATGTGGCCAAGCGATTTCATCTGTTCTGGGTGTCGCTTCAGCCACTCAAATGGCGTGAGATCTGTCTTGAGTGCCTGTTGGAAGGGCAGGTCCTTGGGATCCGTCATGTCTTGGTACTTGTGCTCGCGTAGGTATTTTGGTAAGGCATGAGCAACCGGAAGATGAATTCCTGATATATGTGGCTCGGCACCAACGACATTCGGGTCTGCAAAAACGCGTGTGGTCCGACTCGCCCTGAACACATCTTTGCTGACTTCTTCAATTAAGCCAAAAGAAGCCATGTCGCGGAGCAGATGAGTGAGAAAATTTGGTGCCGCTGCGGTTTTCTCGACGAGTTCTTCATGGGTCACTAGGTTTGATGATGACGAAAGAGTGGTAAAAATAGAGAGGTCGAGACCGATTTGAATGAGGGACCATTGGAGAGACTAGAGACAAATTAGCGGGTGATAAGTCAGAAGTAATACTTAGGGAAACTCACCCCTGTTCCTAGGCTGAACAAAATCTCCCAATCAGTGAACAGATCCCTTTGAAGGTCTCTTAGTTGTTACTGAATCCTATGCCGCTCGTTGGCACCAGCTTTGGTGTAAAAGCCGCGGATTTGATCCATTGCTGCCTCCATCTTGATGAGATTGCTTTTCCTCAAGATAAGTGGGAGATAATGACCAATACGTGGTATGGTGATTGTTGCGGAAACGATGCTGTTGAATAGCAGCCATCATCGGATATCTGCTCCAGCTTTTATACCCCTCGTCGAGTTTAATCTGTCCTACTTTCGCCTTTAAAATAATCTCCGAATCGGTATTTGTTTGTCGCCGAGTTATACGAGTTCGGCTCAGCTTTGGGGAAGCACTACAGAAAGGAGCGATACAGCCGGTGCGGACCGAAAATGCTGACACAACCCCGAAACTCAAACCTGGTCATATCAAATGCAAAGTCGGCTTAGGAATCATACCTAGCTGATTTATCTCCCACTCAAACTCCTTCCTGTATCTTTCTTCATTCATAAGTTCTGTCCTCATAATGCCTTGAAGGTAACATGGCCCGAGGAGTTGAGACAGATTTCTCTGAATACCGCCTGCGCTTACGCTCCAACGAGCTCCATTTGCCACAAGTTCACCGACATCGCGTACTACAAAAGGGACATTTGGTCCTCCGAATGCCACAACTACATCACCAACAGTAGTATCTGGGGGAGCAAGGCCCATGTACCCTCGTTTGGTGATAACAAGACGATGGGCTTGGAGAACGTCGCCGATGTATGAGTGCAGTATCCCAACTAGCTCACAATCATGTTTAAGTTTCCCAGAAGAATGGAACTGGAGACCTCTACGAGACATAATAGCGGAACCGGCAACTGAGCAGTATTCCTTCCATCCAGCACCATTTTCTGCAAGGAAGAGTTCCAGATAAAGTTTCCAGATCCTGCAGAGTTCGCTATCGGACAATCTAATGTTGAGATGAGCAGCATTAAGATATCGTTGGAAAGGATGCTCGTGATTGTAAGGCATATCAGTCATGAGCGTGGATCCTAAAGCTCCAGTCCACGTCTGACCACTCGGGTAAGGCTCATACTTGGACTCCAGCGATAGTAATGATATAATAGTCGTGCGAAGATCGACAAAATCTGCCCAGCTTTGGCTAGGGTTGATACGATGACTTATGTGGAAACCACGAGCCACGACATCAAAACGGTGTCCACGAATCATGATGATACTTGGCGCATTGGTAAAGTGGTATCCTTTGTATTGAAGCGTGGTGGAAGTGCCATAGTCTGAGCCGAATATGGGTTTCCACTCTTCTGTATGACGAGTACGTAGCTCCGGTGCCCAAGACGGTAGATAATTGTCGTTGAACCATGTCGATGCGGCGTCATCCATGACTCGATTCGTATCTGGTTTTCTATGATCACGACGACGGGAAAGTCCAGCATAGAAGAGCGATTTTGGCCCTCCATATCTTCTCCAATACTCGCGGTATACCCATTCAACGGGTCGAGTGTAATCGGGAACGAAAGCGTCCGGCACAAATAACTTCAGGCCGTTTCCGCTAACAGCAAGACTCAGAAGCGCATAGACTCTATCTCTGTCGTCTTTGCATTTCTTGTTTCTCATATCCCAAGCTACACCACCTGTGCTCCACTGCGGATCGACGTCAATAACTATTTGGGGAGAATTGATTGTACGCATGTTTAAGGAGTGTTTTGCACGGCGATGGCTGAGATACCATGCGTGTTTTATAGACACCATGGCTTTAGGGGGCGACGAAACTTCAAAAAGACAGCTCATAATAATCCGCGTCGCTGAGTCGAACTCATCCCAGCTTAGGCTGAACGCGCCACAGAGAATCTTCGGGTTGCTTGCAAGTGCAAGCTCCTGTACAATCCTAGCAGACGGGGGTACAAGGTCAGTGGACATATCACATACAGTTTAAGCGTAACTCTCTTACCATAGACGAGTGAACCAGTCACTTTCGTAGATAGCCTCCACATGCGCCTGTAGTGCAGCCTCGACAACTAGGTCTACATCCACACCGGGTTGTAGAATATCGCCATAGGCGGTGACGGTCCAAAAAGGTCCCACTTCGCATAGCGTACTGTATTGCGGAGCTTCATCTGCAAGCTTTTGAAGGAACTTCAACGCCCACAATCGGTGTGTTGAAAGCTGCCCAATCCAGCAGAGGGTAGTATTTGCTTGCTGATAGATTTGTCCCATTATCGCAACTTGCTGACCTTTCTCAATATCATCTTGCTGATTTATGCAGACGGCATCAATCCATAGATTTCCGATTTCATCCGGAAGTCTGAGCTGGAGAAGGATAGTGTGGAGATTCTTCGATATATGTAGTGTTCGGTCGTTGACAACGATTGATTCGAACAGATCTGGCTCGCCCCAGACGTAGGATAAAGCATCGTAAGAGTAATGCTCCTCGAGTCGATAGGTTGCAAGATGAGCTTTAAGAGGAGCGTTGCCATAGCCTGGTTCTAATTGAAGCAGCCTAATGCTGTTGACGTCTTGCAACGGCGTATATGAGTATTCCATTCTGTAGCGATATAGGGCTGCAATGCAAAGGAGGTGAAAATTTCACTTTATTTCGTAGGTTTGGTTTCAACAATATGCTTGTGGATGTAAGTGATGAATGCGTGCGAGGAGTGAGGTGTGCCTAGCGTGCATAGTGGCGCAGCTCTTCCATGCAAGCCTTAGGCAGGAAAGCAGAATCACCAAGCAACCAATTAGCGTTTCGCCTCTTCTGAGCATCGTTCAGAGATGCATCGCTAGGAAACAGAGAAGGGCGCTTCTGAGATAGTATCAGTGTGATGAAAGCATTGATGACCAGGACCATAATTCAGTGTAGTATTTCGTAAGGTAATCACTAGGCAGCAGGTTCAGCGATTCAAAAGTGGCCTAGCCGTTTTGAGGTCCATTGGCTGCGCTTTTTGGAACTTATACAGCAGCGAGGCGAAACTGAAGTTGGTGGGCTCACGTTCTCTCGACATGGTGAGTTCAATGTCGCTTGGGAGTTTTACTTGTCATCTTCCCGAGCGCCCACTACGGCAATCGTGCCAGCCCCACTATCATCCTTACCCCACATTGTTCTCCAATTTCGCATCTCGTATTTTATCAAGTAGGATGTCCCCAATTTGTATCACCACAGGCACAATATCATTTTTCTCTATCCTACATAGCTGACTGCTTCGAACGGTAGCAACAGACCATTCAGAGCCCGCCCAGTAAGCTTTAAGGATCCAGAACCAAGTAACGCCCTTTCTACGCATGGACAGGGCGGGCCTTGCATATTCTTACCGTACTTCTAGATGAGTTATATTACTTTCGATTTAAACCCAGCCAATGAACTATCACGAGCTATACTCGTGGTAGGGGTATCTACCGCTATCCTATTTTCGGATCCAGGAACCCCGAGCTATGCAGAAACTCATGTTGGTAGAACAAGAATCATTCATGAGAGCAACCCGGATAATATGATATGTGCCACTTCGTCGCTACGAATATGGCAGTCACCTATTTTTGCGTTGTCTTGAGCCCTCCAGGTCCCGTTTGGCGGCTCAGCCGGACGTACAAGATGCTGCTCTCCTCCCCATGGCGCAAAATCTTTGGAGGGACACAAATCTACACTAAGACAACATCTGACACGATGGTTTCTTCCTCCGCTGTTATCGCACTCTTCTTTGTGGCGCCTGTTGCTTTTGCATTTAACTTTCCATTCGAGAGCAATCAGTTGAAAGACTCTGATGTCGGTAACAACTCCGATATTGCCTTCGGCAAGCTGCCTGTAGACAATTCCCCTCGGTGCAAGAGTTATCCAGGCTATGAAGGTTGGCCGTCGTATGATCGTTGGAGTGTTTTCAACGTGAGCCTCAACGGTGCATTGCTCAAGGGAATTCCACCAGCTGCAGCTTGCTACGAAGGTGAATACAAGGACGCAGCAAAGTGTGCGATTGTGAGGCGCAGGCAAGGAGATGCACTCTTTGCGTAAGTGTATTTCGCCTAGTCCTGGTATTGGGTACTGACAATATTTTCAAGTAAAGAGGACCCGTTGATACCTTTCGGGCAGTGGCAGCTTGACAACCCATGCCCCGTGCCGAGCCTCAACGTAACGCCCCCGTTAGTTGAATGCAAACTCATATCTTTCCCGGCCTATGTTGTCAACGCATCAACGGTCAAGGACATACAGCTCGCCGTGAACTTTGCTCGGAACAACCGTATCCGGCTCACGATCAAGAACACGGGACATGACTGGATCGGACGAAACACAGGTGGCGGTGCACTTCAAGTCTGGGTACACCGCCTGAAAGCTTTTGAATACCTCCCTTCGGTCCAAATCGCGCAGTACAAAGGTCAGGCGGCTAGGGTCGGAGCCGCTTTGGAGCAGCATGAGCTGTATAGCAATATGGGCAAAGCTAATGTTACTCTTATGGCAACTGGATCGGCTACAGTAGGAGCATACGGCGGCTTCATGCAAGGAGGTGGTTTCTCATATGTCACATCCAAATATGGCCTCATGGCTGATCAGGTCCTCGCTCTTGAAGTTGTCACAGCGGACGGTAGATTCGTACACACAGACCCAGAAGATAACGCAGATTTGTTTTGGGCTATTCGAGGAGGCGGCCCAGGTAAGAAGTCTCCAGTCCCTAGCCATATGGTTCTAATCTCATCGTTAGGTAACTTTGGAATTGTGACGTCCGCAATCGTGAAGGCATACCCAACGACTACAGTCGCTAGAACCGACTTCAACTTTCAGACTGGTCCAATCTCCACTAACTCTACAACGACCGTCAGGGTTTCTAATGAGACCTTTTGGAAAGGTGTGAGCGTTTACTTCTCCCACAATCTCCGCATCAATGATGCCAAAGGCGTCATGTGGAACTTCATCGATACACAGGCTCCAAGCCGCGTCAACCCCGAGCGCACATTCCTCCTTCGAAACCAGATAACGAAGCCAGGTGTCACGGTGGAGGAAATGAAAGACCTTATCGCCCCACTCATCAAGGACTTAAATGATGTTGGGATTCCACTACCAAACCCCGAGCCGCGTTTCTGGAAGACATATGCAGACTATGGATCTCCCCCTGGCGGACCGAGTGGAGCCACAAGTAGCGGCCGTTTCGGCTCCCGCTTGATTCCACGCTCCAACCTCGAAAATCCGAAGTCTGAAACCTTCCTCGCAACAATAGCATCGATTCGTTCCTTTGTTGAAGAAGGTGGCTACAGCCATCATTCCGTCGACTATTCGCCAAGCTACGAAACAGCGGGCTACCCAGGCTCAAACTCAGCTGTTTCGCCACACCTACGCAACGCTGTAATGCATATGACGGGCTATGATACTACACAGTACACACCGGATCTCACTGACGAGGAGTGGAAAGCTTCGCATGCTCGTCTAGATTCCTATGTGCAGAAGTGGAGAGATGTGAGTCCGGGCAGTGGCGCGTACATGAATGAGGTCGACACTGAAGAACCAAATTTCCAAGACAGCTTGTACGGTCGTAATTATGATAGGTTGTTGAGGATCAAGCAGCAGCGGGACCCGTGGAGTGCGTTCTACGCGGTCATGGGGGTGGGAAGTGAGAAGTGGAAGGTCGAGGGGACGAGGGGATTGCCGACGCAACAAGGACGGTTGTGTAGGGTCGATGCTTAGAAGACGATGGTGTGGAGATACATCTACTGGAAACCTAGAGTTGTGTAACTGCTCTCGTCTCAAGCCCATCTATTCTAGCCATCTTTTATTTCCCAGTGTTGCCTACCGAGTCTCTAGAAGATGCCATGTCTCACCATTTCCTTCCAGATGGACTGAAGTCGTCCTAAGAAAGCGTTTGAACTGCGCTAAGCTAGACATGTTGTTATGTGGATCCATACATTGAAGGGACTGCTTGGCCCACTAGCCGACTCAATTTCAGGAATGGTCATATTGGCATAGTCTGATCGATAACCTTCTTGAGTAATACTGGTCAGAACTGCTGATATAATACACCAAGTGACTGCAGCCATCAACATGAAAACATGCGTAGTCTTCGCTTTCACCACACCAGAAGGGTCCCTGTTGAAATAACATGAGAAACCTAGCTACGATGTGGAGCATAGCTTAACGATATCTTATCAGATAGTCCTAGAGCATAAGTACTTTTCACATCTTTTACAGCATGGAGCGCCTTTCACCGACCGTGACCTATGACGTACGAAAATATTGACGCGACGTGACTTGGAGTCGCGCTCAAGCCCTTGCGCTGCCTTTTAACTTCAACCTCGTCAATTTATAGAATTTATCGACTATCGCAACTGGTCCACTCCCTCGTCAGATCCGCAATATGGCAGATCAGGAGCAGCGCCGGTCAGCTCATACCCGGAGGTCTAGGCTTCAGGATTCATCTGGGCCACAGCGATCACCAGTGCCTCGCGTCCAGATCACGCGTCTTTCACGACGCAGCCTCCTCGTCAAGTTCCCATTACCAGAGACTATGGGCGGCCCACGACGCAGCCCACGATGGGAATTGCCCGCTGTGCCTGCCGCGCGCACTCTTCCGTCATACGATCGTGATTCCTGGACTCGCCTCACCATGAACCCAAACTTATCACGAATTGCCACCGCAATTCAAGGTCTTGGGCTCAAACCGGTCAATCGGCGAGGCATCCCAAAATTCGAATCTCCCCTCATACGTCAGCTTGCCAATGCTATTTCCAATGTCGCAGTGGAGCTTCCAAAGAACGTCGAGGACCTAATCGATGCCGCCAGCGATGTCAAGAGGCTTGACGTCGATATTGCAGCGCTGTTGGACCGCTTTGGGGTGGAAATCTGGGGCCGCAATAGCGAGAGGACGTGGCTATCTAAAGCCCATGATCGTTCAGAGGGCTATAAAAAGGACTTGATATTTGAGGATCCGACAGACCAGTCAGTGTAAGCACATAGTTATGCAGTGTTACTGGTGGCCTGAGTAATCGCTAACAGAAGTCTCAGGTTGAAGCACCATCTTCGAATGTGGATTCTACTAAAGGCTTTCAACACCTTGCGCAATGGGACTCAACTGAACCCGAAGCAGAAACACAAGGCCGAAGATGCTCAACAGCTAGCTGTGGCTCGAGATGAGAGTGAGATCGATGTCACCGCAGTACAAGCCAGCAACCTTCTTTCACTTGAAAATTACTGGGATGAGAAAATTTGGCGTCGCTTCGTCAAAGCATCGCCCCTCCCCTTCAGTACTTTCATCTCGTGTCTCGGTCTTAAAACTCGCCTGGTATATGGTCGCACCATCTTCGACCATCTTGCCGCAAAAGACTTGAGCGCTGAGGTAAACAATATCGCCACTAGGCTATATATTCAGCTTTCCGTTGAGACCCTGGTTAGCTATGCTGCTGATCCAGACTTTCTCGACGAGGAGATCGACGTGTTGCTGTACGAGTATGCACCACAGATATGGGGCATGGACGCCGATCGAACCGAACTTCTCAAGCCTGGTGTTGATGACACATATGTTAAAGATCTGGTGTATGAAGACGATGAAGACCGGAAACTGCTATGGATGAATATCCACCGCTGGATCTTTGCCCGATCATTCAAAATACTGAGGCAGTCGGGCAGCAGCGTTGAAGTCAAACAGGGGATGATTGCAGCTCTGAACCATGACAACTCATCGCCGAATATTTTTCGAGTGCCCGAGAGATTGTATATGCTAACACCTTCTAGTATCGAAGATGCGCAAGAGCATAACAAGAAGCGAAATGCCTTCACGGCTGCGAACTACTCCGGACCAAAGCAGCCAGCCAGCCATGAAACACAAGGTTCGATGTTGAAAAGGCGAGAGACCTCCCTATCCATGACGGAAAACCAGAAGCTACCATCAAAGAAGCAGAAGGGGAAGGATTCGATGCCCAGGTCCAGCATCGACAAGGCTGATGAAGAAGCTTCGCGGGTCAGCCCATTTGATGTCTCTGGATTGACCACTAGATTTCTGAACTACCTGCAGAACTATGAGCAATCAGACTCCCTAGCGACATCAGTCCTCAACAGCATCGACCAGGATCTCACCCAGGTCGTGTCGACTCTTCCCGTTCTCCTCAACAACGAGCCTTACGCTACGATATTCGCCAACTTGTTTGCCAGCTGGATCACATACCGTCGTACCATACTTGCTGTGAGAAAACAAGTCGCGGCGCTTCCCATCGAGCAACCAAACGAAATAAAGGCGAAGATGACGCGCTCTCGCCTTCTGACTAAGCTGAGAAAGGCAAGGGATGAGTTTGTGGGAACGAAATACAATGGCAAGAGTGCGGAAGAAGTTGTGTGCTTGGGGTTTGGGAAATTGCAGGGGACGGCTGAGGAAGGTGAGGAGGTCATGCTTACCATACGTGAAGGATTCAGAAAGCTGGATGACAAACTGGTGGAGTTGGGAGATTTGCTTGGTGGCGGGAATTGGATCATGATGGGTTGAGTATGTATGAGCTCAAATGCTTGTGTTGGGGTCAATTGGGGCCCGATTTGAACATTGACTCACATCCCAGAGGACAAGGACAATGTCCATCACGCCAAAATCCTCCGATTACGATTTCTCCAGTACCACGTCGCCAACCCCGACGACCTAGTATGTATACCTGATGCTGTCCAATTCTTCGATGGCCTTCTTGTTCTGCCGCCAGTAATAGTATAGCATCAGGCATGTGGACATGATAAGGTAGAATTGAGCACCGATGACAGCCCACGTCCGGGTCTTATAACAGGGAGCTTTTTCTGCATGAAGATGGTGGAGGCATGAATGCCACCAACTGCGCCGAAGCCGACTTGAAGATCGGAGGCTACCCTGTATTGATTAGCAAAAAAAATGTTTATGCATAAGTAAACCTACATGCGATGACTCTGACCACTAATTGTATTTGCCTGCTATGCTAGATACTGGCTGCGAATATAGCTCTTGGGGGTGCAGTGTATCTTTAGCCTGTATCAGTCTCACGGATGTGCCCAACAAGTGGATTAAGATCTCCCTCACGTCATATAGATATTTACCTAACTGACCCATTCTTCACATACGACCATAGGATTCTGAATTCAGCGCTTCCCGTTCGCTCAGCGGTACTTAAGCAGGATACCGGCGGATTAGTAGTTAGGTGGGTGACCACTAGCGAATCCCCGCTGTTGTATGTTTTTTTTGCACCTTTTTGATGTCTGGGCTTCCGAGTTGCTATTCTTCTGAGGGTGCTGGAGCACTTCGTTCACATGCTATCGTGTCACGTATGTGTGTAGCCAAAAAAAGGGTTAAAAGATAATGACGTAGAGGATATGTTGTAGGACGATGTTTAGCCCCCCATATTGTCCTGTCTCGAACTGAGCTTAGATTAGCTCGAAGAACAAGACCTACGCGAACGCTTTCAAGGCTTGTCGGGCTTATCGGGTTCGAGGCTGCCATCAGACGGCTTCACTGCCTTCTCTTCATTCATCTTGGTCTTCCCATGTTTCTTCTGATCTGGCGCCTGTAGGTCCAGCTCCTTTACACAGACCTGGGCCTTTTCCTCGTCAACTATTGCGACTGTATTTGCATCGACCAGAGCTTTGCCCTTCAAGGTTGGGTTCCTGACCCCCAGAGCTGCAGTCGCACCTCCCACAACCGACTCCCGTATTCTTTCTAGCTCAAACACAATACGATCCCCAGCCCTCAGAAGCACCCTCGCATCCTCTAGATCTTTCTTCCATCTGTCCCTTTTCTCCTTGGGGTGCCCATGGTTCGCAACCAGCTCCTCGAACATCTTGACATCTGCAGCAATCTGCGTCTGGACCATCTCCATCTCGTGGATCGATATAACAGGGCTATGTGAGTAGAAGTCGATGGTTTCTGACCTGGGCAGCCAATCGGCGACTTGATCATCGCCTGATGCAGAGGCTTCCCAAACAGCTTTGTGGTGCAGAGACATGCGCCATTTGTCAAGCCCGACATCGATGATATGGGCTGCGTTGCGGAGGCGTTTGTAGGCTATTCCGACGAGATGGATTTCTTCTTGACGTCTCTGGCGTTCGTCGTCGTCCATTTCATTCAAATGGCAGTATTCGTGCTGTTTTTGTGCATTGATGTAGAGTAGATACCAGGCCTCTTCAAGCAACATTGACACTTCTGCCTCCAGCTCCTCCACCTTAGTCACTACAGCTTCGGCGTCGATCTTCTTGAGGTGGTCGGCATAGTCGAATGGTTGCGTATAGTAGGGCGGTTCTTCTGGGTGTTCCTTGGTGTCCGCGGGCGCCACAGCGCCAGACCTGTTCTTTTTGCTTTTACTCGTTCGACTCCCATGGTCGTCCGCCTGCTCATAGACACTGTCCGGTAATTGTTGAGTGTACCAAATGCCATTTTGCCGTACATATTGCTGGATGATGGGATTAAACTGTGCCATCAACTGCTTATCCGAGTATATTGTCCAGAACTCTAGTGATCTTCGCTTCAAGCGTCGGTCCAGGCGTTTGTAAGCCTTCTGTCGCTCCCCAGTGTACTGAAGGTATCCATGAGCTCCTAGTACGCCAGCGCATGCGCCAATGTTCGCCATGCCCAAGCATCGCGTCCACCGTGGTATCGCAGGTCGCCGTGTGAATAGCATTGGTATAGACGCCGCGAGCCCCAGGGCTGCGCCAGCCAGACACCCATCCTCGACCGTGTATCGCTTAGTCCATTTGTATAGCTTCCACCGTTTGACTTTAGGGTTCTTCTGCGATACAACGACCGACGTGAAAGCCGTGTGATAGTACCAGTTGACCGCTGCTCCTGCCACGCTAGCCCACAACCCTAGTCTGGCGGATGACCGTATGAATAGCGCTGGCTTCGATATCGACAGAGAAGGCGTAACTCGTTGCCCATATGTTGAAGCAAAGGACGTGTATGCGGCAGCGAGGGCAGTAGAGGAGACGACCGAGTACTGGAGCGTCGCATTCGCACCGATCGAGTCTGGACGCTTTGGAACGAGCTTGTGCTGCCCTTCTCCTAATACCACTGTTAGTACCCCTCCGTGAATATTCTGAATCGCGTACATACCAGGCGGTACGAAAAGGCGGATAACCATAGCTTAGACCGACTACCCCATACGCACTACCAGGCGGAGACTGATCATCATCTCATATAGAGTCGCAAGGATAGCAGCTACCAGAGGGTGTGCAGCGAGAGTGAGAGCGTGAGGTGCGCACGAGGCCGTTCATTACGTGAGGGTGCGTGGGTACTGCTCATGAGTGGGCGAAGCTGCCGGGCACACGAGGCTGACGCCTACCCATTCTCATGTTACACACGCTACCTTGGAAGCCACGCCGCTACATGGAGGAGGGGGCATGGGAGAGGGTGCCATGCTTCTAACTAGAGCCGGTTTTACGAGCGAAGAAATGTGGTAGGGAGGCCGGGGAGAAAAGAGGTGAGGCCCGCGCGGCCTGGGATGGAGCGATCGAAGTGCCGTATGGTCTAGGGTCAGCCGACGCGTGAGATTGCTCGTTCACACCAACGGCACATGTTCGTATAAACTGTCTTCCTCAGACTGAAATGAGAGAGTTTCTGAGATGTAGACACTACTATAAATATCGCGAGAGCTTCTTGAATATTGATGACGCTGCGCAAAACGGAGTATACGCATTATGAACTATATTAATATGCGATGCAGCCCTCAGTCCATAGAGCCCCGATGCACCAAATCTCCCAAAGTCAAATTGCAACAGTCAGTAATGCTCCCACATGCCAACTTGCCCCGGACGCAACCGACTGTCCGTCCAGTCGAAACCATATTTGTACTCGCTCAGAATCTCCTCCTCGTCAATTCCCAAGTGATCATCTCCGTCTCTACCACTAAACCACCCTAGCGCGTATGTCTTCCCACTCTTCTCCAGGTGCTTCGTCATCTTGCTGCTATCAAACATCTCCGTGTCCACGAAGCTCACCAGCATCTTACTTTGATGGATAAAAGCGAGGACGCTCGCCATGGTGCCAATTTGGCGAGGCATGAATTTGTGAGAGCGCTTAACATAAGCGAGGATGGCAATAATGATGAGGTAGAGGAGGATGAGCATGGTGAGCGCGAAAGAGGACCAGAAGGAGCGAAAGGTTTGTTCGGTGTTGTAGCGGTCATCTGCGTCGTCTTCGGACTTGACGTTTTCGCCGCCGTGGCCTGGCACGAATTTCGTTCCGTCAACATTAATAGAAGATACGCAAACGGTGAGAACCTCAGCAAGGATGGAGCCAAATGCAACGAGCATGACGAGATAATGGCCGTTGAGCATCGCTTTGAAGGGAAGGAAGAGAGGATTTGTGCCGGCGTAATCAAGTGTGAGAGTCTTTGCTGGAGCATGCCGCTTTGCAAGGATGAAGAAGGGCTGCAGCATGCGGATGTCGCAATTCATAGTGTTCCAGAGGATCTTGATAATTGTGGCCAGGCCCGTCATGAGAAAGGGTAGCTTTTCTGTAACGATACTTGTAGATTCAACAAACATGAAGACTGGTACTGAAGCCATGAAGGCGACGATAAACGCGATAAAGGGTACACCAGATCTCAGCTTCATCATAAGGGGTCGCGGATCCGTACCATGTTCGTGAATCTTGTCTTTGCTGTTGCGGATATATTCACCCTGCCATAGGGAGCTCTTGTGTAGGATGAACCTGCGATGCCGTAGTTGCTTATGGATCTTGTTGAGCGGCGCCGTGTCCAGTCCGCGAAAATCTGCAAGAATGTGACTTTTGGTAGCCATGGCTGCGATACCAGCGATGCCTTTAGGATCGGATTGCAGACCGCTATTTCGTCGCATAGCGTACATCAGTGCCGCGCCGCAGAATGCAACAAAGACCAAGCACGCCGAGACAGCCCTCGACCATGGCGGATCGATACGTACAGATTTCCACCCGTCGGTTTTGCGCTGACTCTTCGGTGGATACATGTTGATGGAGGCCGACTGCAGCACCGGGACAAGGCTGCTAGCAACCAACGTGCCCACGGAGCTGTAAATGACGGCAAACTGCTTGTGTCGAAGAGCCCTCAGCGGTACCAGCCAAGACATGAAGGTGAGGTAATCCATGTTGAGTGATTCTCCGGCAGTTGCGCCTGTTTTCTTCGATAGCTGGTAGAAGGGTTCTAGTCGTTTGACTTCGAAATCTGTCATCTGCCAAAGTATTCCATATAAAACGAAGAAAATGATGGGCGCATACTGCCATGTGAAGTATGCAGTCACCGTCAGGTCGCCAGCCTTCTTGAACTGTACCAGTCCACCCTCTGGATCATCTCTGACTCTCTTCATTGATACCTGACACAAGAATTCCTGTAGGCCAGCAAGGCTAAGCGCAACGACAATAAGTAGGAATATCCACGGCCAGCCCATTGTAAAAGGTCGCCATGCGGGCTGTTCCGGGTCTGCAAGATGATCAGAACGCGATTCTATTGGAAGGTCAACGATCGCACTCACCAGGTGGGAAGAAGTAACTGGTCTGCGCTTCATCCTTGGCCAGACCTGTATCGGTCGTCATGATACTTCGGGCGTCAAAATCGTTGCCCGCAGCAAAGTCACTAATGTCGACAGGGATATCCGCAATAGCAACAATGTCGCCTGTTTTCTCGGCTTCCTTTTGCGCATCTTTGGCCTGAGCATTGACTATCTCCGAGGCCGACAACCCGCGCCTGTGACCAGCGTTCGTTCCTTGCAATGGCTGAGTCGGGGTATGTGTAAAAGGCTTCTGAAGGATCGAGGTCATGCCGGCTCCAATTCCTGCCTCGAAGCTTTCGAACTCGGCTGCAAGGCCAGCCTCGCTCATATGTCGTTCCCGCTCCATCGCATCTGTTGCGCTAGCTTTCTGTTTTGGAGGCTCGAATTTCTTCATCGGCGTGCCATCCAGCCCACTCAGATCGTAGCCTACCGCTTCATCCGCCTCTTCGACACCCCGCAACCGCGCCTTAGAGGATCCTGACTCCACATCGTCCAGCCTATTGTAGTTTCCACCTTTAGAGCCTCCGTTGCGCAGTGATGTAAGCCGGCTCAACAACCTTTTTGTCCCACTGTTGCTCTGTAACGACGGCGAAGCGCCTTGCTGACTGAATGCATTTGCAGATGGGTTATACGAAGTGTCCTCCGCGAATGATGGACGTGGCGGGGCGCGAGGTGTACGGTAGGAGGGCTCTGCGGCTGGTACAAGAGGCGAGGGATACGACGTGCGTCTTGATGCTGGTATACTCTCGGGGGGTGTACTTGACGCTACCGAGGAAGGACGGGACGGAAAGAGCTGCGAAAGCCTATTTGAGCTCCCTGAGGTGGTCTTGCGTGCAAGTGGTGGTCGAGCATGGGAAGGCGGGGTTCCACCAATTGCCGGAGAACCTACGCGGAGGGCAGTAGGTATAGATGGTTCGGAGGGTCGTCTGGTGGTAGGGGAGCCTATCTGGAGAGGAGAGGGTACTCCTTCCATCGCAGATATGCGCCAATGGCCCTGTATGCGCTATTCGTATTGTAGGCCGTAATCGTAGATACTTGACAATCGTAAATCGTATGCACGGTAGAGTCCAAGTAGATACGTCCAAACAAGAACAGTCCAGGACACTGGAAAGAAGAAAGCCCAATAAATGGCACGATATTGTTGCACCCCCGCGGCTGAGGTACCTTGCAGCCTGTCCGTTCGCACGCTTCAGCCTCGCCCCATTCCAGCAAGCCGCGCTGACAGACACCAATCTGAATTTGCTGCTCAAGCGAAGCGACCAGTTGGACAGTATAACCCCCGAGCGAACGGAAGTCGTGGAACAAGTGTTGCGATATTCTCTCCGTCCTCACTGGACGAGTGACTCGTTCAGCCTTGCGCTTATCGATCAGCGTGACTCGGGTAGGATGCTGACGGCCCGAGAACCTGGAAAGGTGTCAGGTACACTGCGGGGAAGTGAGGTGTAATGAGGAGCTTCCATATGTCGTGCTGTTCAGGAGGGGTGTTGAAGAAATAAGGAAGGCTCCAGCGACGACTTCATGATGATCTTCCGGTCAAGTTCTCGTGCGCATTTGTCGCGACTTGTGGTGGCTGAGCTAAAAATACGGCACAGCCGCAGGGCTTTCGGTCGTGGATCGGCTGCCATTGTCCATTTAAGGATGGCGGCATGGATAGTGAAGGCTGAAAACCGTCAGGTACGTCGCGCAAGATCCCGTGCGGCAGCGTCGATGTCGTCGGGGTGATGACAGGAGAGACAGGAGAGACAGAAGATTGACGAGAGGACGTGATAGAGGTCTGCAGAAGCTTTGTTCAGTCCCCCACTATTGGCACACGATGCAAGGATACAACCCAAGGAATGGAATGCTGACGCCGGATGCTACTCCGCGCGACAGGGAACAAGCTCTCCAGACTATCGCTTCTCTAGAGGCTAAAGGGCACCGATACAGACTTTGCTATGTGACTATAATATCTTCCGAGATTTGAGTTTGTATTGCACCTTGCGATGTTTACCTTACTGTTGCGTCGTCAGCTACCTATGCCGTGATGCTACCAAAACAGCTCCCCTCCTATAATTAGCTGTATGCTAATGACACAACATGATGCGCCTTTATCTGAATTTCAACCGTCGTTCCCTTTGTCGAACGCTAGGAACTTGATGCTTCGCTAAATCTCAGTACTCTTCGTTTGAGATAGATCAAACATTCGTGGGCATAGATGCTATATCGCAGCAGACATTAGTACAAAGAGAGCAGACAAGAGAGCATCGTTTTGGTATGTACAATGAAGCGTTCATCGAGCTGTTGATTGAGTTAGGCGAATGTATTAACTACATCGAAGGGTTGACTGAGTATACCCGCGCATTCAAGAAAATACTACATAGGAAAGAGGTCATTGATATACCAAAGTTCGTGCCTAAAGAGTGAGGAGCTATGGAAAAGCTGCAGAGGTGTGTGACTGGAGAAACTGATAAGCAGTGTGGTCAGTCCTCCATGGGCAATTCAAGGCCGACTTCAACCTCAACAGAACGGTGCTGGGGTTTACCAGGAAATTTCCCTGCCTTCCGAAAGATGCCAAGGATACGCTCGAATGTTGCCTCTGAGTCTCTAGACCCTCGATCCAGTCGAACCTGCCCCTCGCGTGACATATCCTCAGGTAGTTGGAAGACCATGAAACTGCAGTCGGTTTCAATCTGCTCGCAAACCTGAGAGAAACAGTGATCGGACGAGTTCCATTCAGTGGTGAGGAACAAAGTACCGCAAGGCCAAACGGGTCCTAGCCTAGGAGGAATAGGTTGTTTTGTTCTGCGATAGAGTCGTAGTTCGATCTTGAACTGTGCTTCGGGCGAGCGTTTGCTCTTCATTCGAGTCTGATGTCGTGTCTTAGTCCCAGGGGTTGAATCTTCGGAGCTGAGTTCGCCTGTGTTTTCCTCGTCACTCCTCTGTTCGATACGCATTTTCCGCCGATGTCTGGATAGTTCTGGCAAAGTATCATGCGCCTGCCTCTTGTGTGGTGTAACTTGGGCTGAGCTAGCCTCATTATGTGCATTGAGCTCTGAATCCCTCTGCGTCTTCGCCATGAGTCCCTCGACGTTGGTATCAGTGCCAGCCTCTTTGCATAGAACAATCGCCCGCATGTGTCTCTTTAGGCTATACAACGTGTCAACAAGCGTCATTTGCGCGATGCAGCTCACTTACACAGCAGTATCCCTCGGATATACAAGGTCTGATTCATACAGCGTGCCCTCTTGTGGCATAAGAAGATGCAATCTGTTGCCTTCACCTGTTTCGGGCCAAATCAGAGGACCATACGTCTCCAGAAGTTTTCCCAGCTCGTTGTCAAAGAGGTGCGGGTCAAATCGGTCGAGGTTGGTAACTTCTTCGCGGAGCAGCAAGCTAGAAAGCGAAGATAATTCAGTGTAGTACAGTGTAATGACGGGCTCATATCTGAAGACAGGACGTCTTGTAGCCAAAGAATGGTCTTGTCGCTTCTTGTCGCATGTTTGGAGGCCAAGAAGTTCCAAGCGGTCTGCAATGGTCCAGTTCCGACGCACGCCTCGAGGCATCGTTCCGCGTTCAGGATGGGGTGCAGAGGAACAGGGATTCTCAAAGTCTTAAGAGAATTTGCAAAGCGCCTATGCCCTACCACTGCCGTGAGTTTCCGAAATGCCACCAGCGATATATACGTAGGAATACAGAGGAGCGAAAGCTTTCAAAGGGAGAGGTTCGTGCTACGCCTATCGCTGTTGATGCCCAGCTACTGATCGTTGTCAGATACCACTCACGTCCCTCAATCAAGGCTCAAGCGCGAGAATTTTGTTAAAAGATCCAAAGAACGACCTGTCATTGCGATACGATTGGCGATCGATGATCGGGGCTGGCTCGCTTGAAGCTGTGGCCAACCAGGAACGCCAACCACCAGAAAGTCAAGTGCGACCTGCCGCTCCTCATGTGGCACAGTAACTCATTGTCTGCAAAACCAGCTGGCGTTTGATTCCACACAAGCAGCCCGTCATGTCGCATCAGAAATCGCACGAACGACCTGCGAGGGCCCGCGCAGCCGTCAAAACGTATAATCTCAAGGTCTTAACTAACCCCACCCACAAGATGTATCTCAACGACAGTGGTGCTTGGGTTTTGCGCAAACCACGCGAGAGCATGTCCCTTGATAAAGTGGACGACACTATCTCGAGAGTAGGCATACCTGCCAATCAGCGACACAACAGCCGCAGCAACACATCCAGCGCCTTGACTTCGCCAATGCTATCTCCCAGTTTATCTGCTCTTGGGATATCTCTGTCAGATGATACTACTACAGCGCCTGGGCAGCTTGAAGAGGCTCCTCTTCTTTTTGACTGCTTCAATACTCATGTCCATCCAGGAGGCCACTTCTACTCTGCGCACGAGCTCGTCTTGCAGGGGGTATGGATTGGCTATCTCTCTCCAGACAGACACACGGAAAGGTTCCGGAACCTACCTTCTTTCGATAACCTAAAGACAAATTGCAAGAGATTCAGTACACCATTCCCACCGACCATCCATGGTGGCGCGGGAGAGGAACTGAGTGCTGTCTGCCGAGGTTGCATTGGAGACGACTCAGCCATCATCACCTTGCGTGAGATTCAGTTCGTTGGCAACACAGTAAGTTGCCTTCCAGAAATCCTAGACAGTGAATTTGAGTGTTGGCTAGCCCGTCACGGCATAGTCCAATTCTACCAAGGGTCTATTCCAATTCAAATGCATGCTGACAGTTAGCAGAAACTTGTCATTATGCCCTTGGACGGTGATGATGAGACAGGCCTGTTTTGTATCATGCTACCTCAGTTGAGTGATACATCACTATGTGGGCTTCAGTCCTATCGGCCTTATGAGTACGGCAACGGTGGGACAGGGGATACTTTTGACAACAAATTCATGCTTCTCACACTTCGCAACACAAGCCAAGAGGTTGGGACGCTGGATACGGTGCGAGCAATACTGGGTCCAGCTGAGCTAAAAGGGGTTGAAGGTCGCAAAGCAAAGCGTCCGACAATGGACTCAGCCAGCGACCCAGCTTCTGTTGCTTCTTCGAGTACGGCCAAACGAAGTACCCCGCTCACGACCATAGCTCGATTGAGTGCAGGTAATAACAATGAAGACATCCAGAATGGCCGCGTGCAAGGCACTAGGAGCTGGTCAGTCTATAGCGCAACCGAGCAGGAAGGTCTAGATGAAAGCATCAAGAGCGAGAACAACAATAGCGACAGCAGTGACAACAACAATGACGACCACGATGACGACCACGATGACGAAAACAACAACAAACACAACAATGAATGCATCCTACCGACAACACATGATCCAATTTCCCTAGACGCTCACGAATCTCTTCTAAGGGCCCCAACTGCCGTGGACGTTACACGGGTCATCCCCCTCGATCTCACTGATGAGCAAGCTCGACGGGTATCCATTGTATGGATAGTCAACGACGATGGAATTGAGTATGAATTTGTCCACACGATCAAGGACTGCAAGTCGTTCAGTGGCTTGCTCAGCTTGTTACAAGAAGATACCGAGGCGATTCCTTCTGTCGCGATGATATTGGCAGAGGCTAGGTTGTGGCGTCTGACGTATCAACTTCCCAGTCAAACAAGGAGGGCCATCGTTACTCGTAAGGGAACGGAAACCGCTTTTGACCGTGTGCAGGCTGCACTCGCCCAATCTTCGGTCTGGGATGACAATCCCCACATAAAGATTGACATGGAGCTCACAGCTTTGGGTCGGCCTCTTGATACTGCGGTCGCAACGTAACATGTCTTCGCTTTCGATCTGTTTAGCGTCAAGGCAGGCGCTTCCTTTCCAAAACCTTACAGCGTAAGTTATGACGGCGCCACTGGAATCTATCGCAAGAAAGGGTTATATTCTTCCCTATTATACACACACTATTTGGATATGAAAATCATCAGCACATTAGGTACGATCAATACTATACTTGGCCTAGTCGAAGTTTTGCTTCTGTGTGAACCTAGGGAATCCCTACTACCCATGCTTTGTGAATAAATCTTTGCCCTCTTATCTTACTTTTAGTCACAAGTAATAGTTCCGTACATGGATTGTACTGTTCTCTCTTTGCGGCTGCTGATTGTCTGTCAATCAATGTAGGCATCTTATTCCCGATGCACTATATCCGGTCACTAGTGTCGCGAAAAGTGAGCGGATGCTCTAAAATGAACGAAGCCGCCGAAAGCCGTGCATACCAGAAATCTGCGTTGTCGAATCCTGGTCTTGCTCTTGCAATTGGGTTTCAGACAGAGGCGGGAACGCACTACCGCAGGTTCAATAGTCGTCTGCGTGGCTGCACAAGGTTTTGTGTAAGTCGGTGATCGAGAGGGGCCAATCGGAAAGTATTGCCCCTTTATGCCGCCTGCTTTTTCTGGTCTAATGTTTCTGCACCTGTACGCGAAACCTTCCCAGCCCAGCATCATGATTCCTTCCTCTATACTAAAACCATCTATTGCGAGCCATTTTCATTTCCTGGTTCCCTCTCACTACCCTTGCACAACCCCATACTCGCATTCCCCAGTCTCACGCCATCTCGTTTGCCACTTTTGGGCAATTTTTCACATCCAAGCGCAGCTGCACGTAATCATACCGAAGAAACACAGCACTACACATTAACCCCCACCCTGTCTGACTAGAGAAAATTGACATTGCGCGTCATTGCGTGCCCGAACTGGAACCAGCTGGCGACTCTTCGCCGTGCATGAACGCAATACGCCCGCCATGGACGGCACATCAATCGACTATGCGACGTCGAAAGACTGGTTCGACATTATGAAGAACCGGTCAAAAGTGCGAATGCATGAGCTTATCGAGCGTCTCGGCTTACGCGCCAAATGGTCATCGAACAAACGGGGTAAGACTAATTTTGAGTCTGCGCTAGTGCGCGAGCTGGTGGCGGACATGGGCGATGTGGTCGCAATGCTGCCGAAAGAGCCGGAGGAGCTGATGAAGTTCTTGAGTGAAGAAAGAAGTCTGAAACACGAGGTGGATGGACTGATTCAGAAGCATGGTGCCAAGATCTGGGGAAGAATGGGAGATCGAGAGCACCTGATTACGGCAAATGAGCCTGGTGTTGAAGAAGGCGTGTATCCGCGAGATCTCAACTTTGACAATGAGGAGGACAGAGCACTGTAAGTGTGTCCTCAACGTGTGTCAAGATAGGATGCGCATAACCCAAATTAAACTCATCGGACGACGGCTAATAAAGACGCGTAGAATTCACACACTCTTACATTGGTGGATAGGCCTCAAAGCATGCAACGTCATCCTTGCGCGCGAACGTTTAGACCGTGAGAGGAGAAAGAAAGCAGAGACTCGGCACCTGCATGCGCGAGCTGACGTTGACTACCCTGGCCATGAGGGAGGTCCGCCCGCGTTGTTTGTCGCGCTTGCTCCAAATTCCGTCCTATATGAAATCGATACAGGATCACGTGGAAGTCCGAGGTCTTCCACCACCATGCTCACACCTCCCGAGTCGGGCGAGAGTCCTGTCGTAGGTCATCGCGACGGAGCTGGATTCATACCTGTTAACGGCAGTGCAACTGGCTTCACTGCAGCACCGAGCACACATCAAGTACAGCATGAACAGAAACCTCAGGGCACTGTAGAGGGGGTCTGGAACAGACGGGCGAGCGAGGGGAATGGGCCAAGAGAGCATAGTGCACCTAGAGTCCCTCCACAGCCCGCCGAAAGCAAAGCAGCGGTACAACAACAGATTGTAAACGCAAACCAAGCAGCCGTCGACCGTCAAATCAGTGTCGATCTCGCAAGGCTTGTAGCAAACTTTCGCTCAGACAACGCAAGTTCCGAACAGATACCCCACCCCAATAATAGTGTATCGTACGGTGGCCTTGACTATGAGAGCTTGCGGGCGCTGCGCTCATACATATACGGCGAGGAGGGTGGCATGAAATTTGACGAAGAAACCCTGCTGAACTGCCTTGAAAAGGCGTGGAGGGAGGGCATGAGAGCAGACTACGACAAAATGGTCGAAAACATACAAGTCTTCATCGCGAGAGAGCGAGCATTTCTGACATGGATCGAACTCAAGCGACATCTGGCAGCGCTTGAACGGGCAGACAACCGTACGTCCAACATCACCATATCTGCATTTCTCTACGCATTGTATTTATTTCATACTGACCACGCTCTAGGCTGGCGCACAGAAGGTCACTCAACAGCCGAAATCGAGCGCCGCATCCAGCAACATCGTACCCTCATGGGCGCAACACAAACCCTCATGGCCGCTTTCGAAGATATAGGCCAAGGCTTCGGGCTTGGTCCCAACATAGTCATTGACCGAGACGAGCTACTTCGACAAGCCATTGTGGTGTTGGCGGGTGAGAAGTACGCCGTCGAGATGCAGTGGCAGACGGTTGAGTTTACGGGCTTAGTGAGGTGGCTGGGCGAGCACCTGGAGATGTTTCGAAAAGAGGAAGAGGAAGACGGGCGAGGGGTGTCGTGGTTTGTTGGTGGTTGATGGAGGCGTGTGTGGGCATTGATGTTGATTAGACTTTACTGTGTGTGGGTAGTGTGCTGACTTTGAATGGCGTTGTGGAGTCCCACCAATGATCAGGATGAACGTCTTATTATTACCGCGTTTACATGGTCGCATTCGGGTAGTTGGTCGTAGGCGTCTCAGCTATATCACCGGTGTTCCAGACATTCCAGGGTAGTAGACTACTGTGCCACATCCCCACACCGTTGAGATGGTCCAATGCCTGGCTGGGTGCGACGCGCGCGATAGCGTACTTACAGCGCTGCATGCAAGATGCACTAGGCCCCTGCTTTATTAGCTGTCGACGACTAATGGGCCATGCAGGTGTGCGAAGGGGTGTGTCATCCTAATCATGCTGCTAGCCCAAGTCTCCCTAATGCCACGTTACAATAATAGAAAGAAGTTGTAACGAAAGCACAGACGGTGATTACGGCGAGCCACGCCACACGAAAACTCTAATGACACCGGCCGCCTTATTATTACACTCTCTCCAAAAAGGACAACAATGCAAGTGGGCGCGCCCTGGCCGTATCTCTAGCGTGGCACTCGCCCTGCGGCTGCTTCTGCTCGCACGGAAAAAAGAAGATGAAAAATGAAGCGTCTTCTTCTACACGACGCCAGCAGCCATGGTGGAGCAGAAACGAGTGGAGCGTCGGCCGTTACACACCGATGAGTAACTGCACGGTACGCGAGTAGGGGAGGGCACACCCAGGACGATCGCGTCATAGACGAGATGAAGTGGGTATCTGTCGGCCGTGGCAGTTTTTACGGAGGCGTAGCAGGCTCGGGTAATTGGCTGCGTGCAGGTGGCGGCTAATGCTGGATTCGACAAGACGGTCGGATATTTTGACCCACAAAGGATAAGCTAGCATAAATTCTAGCAGCGAGATTGGCACGGTACAATGGGGGTAGATGCTTAGCATAACAACAGATAATCACAAGCGTCGTACACGACGAGGCAAGGGGGGAGCAGTGGATCCGGTATTGCCCCGGCCAATCGCAACATGGCGGTACTATGATTACACTTATAGGAAATATTGGCGCGAGTCATACTCGGACCTGGACGCGTATTATGCGCCCCCTGCCACTTTCTTCTGCTGCTCTTTCTGGGTATCTTTTCGACGCAGCCTACCGTTCGCCTCTCTTACACGTTACAACCAGCCTGCTGCCGCCAATCGCCGCCGGCCCGCCCTCACCTGACGCTTTGTAGAAAAGCGTCTGCTGCACTGTGCCTCGGCCATTGGTGCTGTGCTGGTACGGTACGGTAGTGGCGGATCGGGCATCCGAGACTGACAGAATTCTCTCGCAATAACAAACTTTGTCCAAGGCGGCTAGTGGAGCGTACTCCTTTTACCTTGCCCGTCGTCGCCTCTGCACCCCAACTCACTCCGTCCTTTCCAACCGTTCTGGCGCGCGCCGTCCCATCTTCATCCCCCCTCCCTCGGCCTCTCTTCTTCATCCTCACACATGCGTCGCCATGAGCTCCAAGGACAACTTGGCTCTGGACCTGGAGCACGGCGTTCGACGATGGGATCGAGCCCGCTGGATTTCTGTCTTCAGTTCGCATAACCCGACAATACGCGAGGTTACGGAATGTCTGGGCTTGGGCTTGTCCGCCTCCAGCTCCACCACCAACCGCGGCATCCCCAAATTCGACAACCCGGACTATCGCAAGCTGTCAAGTGAGGTCACCAAGCTCTCCAAGGAATTGCCAAAGGAAAGAGATGCGTTGCTAGATTTTGCGGCGGACCCGCTCTCGCTGGACAAAGAATTGGATGAACTACTCGGTTCTTACGGACCCGCTATTTGGAGCAGGGATGCGGATCGGTCCTGCTTACTCACACCTGATCCCACTAAGAAGACGTACAACAGGGATTTATTCTACGAAGAGCCTGAACATAAAGAGACGTAAGCAATTCAATCACCATGTGCTGACGCTTGTACTAAACTTGTTTGTAGCCTCAAGATACATTTGCATCGATGGATCATCATCAAGGCATGCTACTATATCCGAAACATGAAGCTGAAGAGGCCTTCTGGTGCAAACGAATACGATACGCTCGCTGATATTGATGGCGAGGGAGGTGTACGTTACCTCTACCTTTGATCGAACTGCGTCACCGCCGCCATCATCATCCTGCTAATTGAGTCTTAGTCACCACACGGTACACCGCGGTCATACATCACCCCGCCAGGGCGAGGCGCGTCTGCTGGGCCTGATCTAGAAGTGCATCCCATCAATCTAAGGAAGCGGAAAAGCTCTGCTCACATGTCTCTATCGGATGGGGAAGACAATTCCGCCTCACCTGCCAAGCGCCCATACAACACGATGCCAACCAACAGGGTAGGCAGCCCCAGGAGGTCTCTGAAATCTTTTTACCCTACTGGTCCGGATAGTACCGAAAACACCCCACCAATAATAAGTCACGCGCATCATCTATCACCGCGCGCCGGCTCTGGAGCCGAACCTGGCCGTGCTCACCTTAGTCCTCTGGCCAGCAATGAGCTTAATGGTGTCCCGAGGCCTCCTGGACTTACACAGACACCAACCTCGGGTGGCTTCACCGCTGTGAACTCTGGCGGTTTTACCGCTGTCAATACTACGCCACCTGTCCGCGAGCCAGTACGAGAGACCGCCCAGGCGTCATCACGAGAGCCGCAGCACATCTCGCCAGTCCAGAACCGTCGTGAGATCACTAATTATACTAGCCCTTATGACGCCGCCTCCCGCAGCTCAACCACGACACAAAATGCCCCGGATTCTCGGTCTATACCCCCTCCTGGCACCGCACCTGCAGCTCCCGAAGGATTCCAGACCCCCGACTCACCTGTTTACGTCAACGGAGCCAATGGTATCGTTCAGCACGCTCATCATGCACATCGTGCATATATTGCTCCTCAACCTCAGCAACAGACCTCACAACAGGCCCAAACTCAAACACAGCATCCCGTACAACCGCCTACGCATAGTTCATCTCAGCCCTACATTCAATCTCAACAGCAACAATCTCAACAACAACAACAACAACAACAACAACAACAACAACAACAACAACCTCAGCAGCAGCAACCTCAACAGCAACCCCCTAGTCGTTCTAATACCCCTTCCGTTCCTCAACGCGGACGTTCTCTTGCACCAAATCCTACTAGTCGATCTAGTACCCCCCTTACCCAGGTAGCCTCTGCATCATCGATACAAAGCGCACCGGCATACGGAATGCAGCTTGTTCCAACGCATAAGGCTTCAGCGGCCCCAACGGCCCCAGCAGCCCCAAGCAGTCAGCCACCACCAACGCAGCATATGCAACCCAGTATTCCTCATCATACTGTACACCAGCAACCAGTGCTGAAAAGCCAAACAAACGACCCCGTCCAAATCGTCCAGCCACCTCATGTAACTTCCAGACCCGCAGCAGCATCGGCCGACCTCCGCCTCCTACAATGCGAAGTAACAGCTGGCCTCTTCACCTTCTTCTTTCCCAAAGCCAACTCGCCGCCCGACGAACCCGCCCTCCTTTCCCGCTTGCACACGCTCTGGTACCACGGCGAACCCATATTCCGCCCTGATCTCGCCCCGCACTACGACCTCATCTCCAAGATCTTGACCGCGTGGTTGCACGAGCGTCAGGCCATCACCGCGTTGCGCCACTCTATAGCTGCCCAGCCGGGTGTGCAGGCCGCGGTGCTAGTCGATAGGCTACTGGCGATGAATGATCTCCGCGTCATGCGACTCAAGTGGAAAAATATGAGTACGATTGAGGGCCTGAGTCCAGAGGATCTGCTGTGTATGGCCTTTAGGGTCATGACGAACACCGAGGGGAGTGAGTATCTGTTCAAAGATGGGCTCGACAGGTTGAATAGTGGAGTATTTGAGTTTCTACGGACTGAAGATGCGAAGATTGTTATGCAGAGAAGGTGAGGGTAAATATCGTGGGGAGTAATATGTCGGTGGATATCATACGTTTTCTTCCCTTTGTTTCTCTCGCACAAAAGCACCGGCGGCTACGTTTCCCTTTTGCTTCTGCTTTTACTTTGTCTCTTGGATTCATGTTAGCGATGGCGTTCAGGGATGGCTTCTGTGTGGGTCTGGCACATTGCGTGTCCTGTGTTTTCCTCGCGGCAAAGCTTCGAGCTTATAGCCTTTGATTTTTTGTTCTGGCAGGCTGTCTCACTAATTCGTCTCCTCGTTGTAATATTATTGGGGTGGAGCAGTACATATATATGTTGCCTTGGCAATGGCACCTATCATTAGTTTCTAAGCTTGAAAGTATTGAATAGTGCCCATCCAATAGATGCATTATCTACAGACAATTATACTAGTGATGCATCTCCAAGTCCGTATGTTGCAAGTCCCAGTTTAAGGCTTGACTCTCTCTCCATGCTTCCTGCCCAATGACAGAATCGCTGCCATCCCATATTCACAGATCGTACGCCAAACGCCACTATGCTGGTATACCCCTTCTAACTCTCGCACATGCTCAGTCTTTTAACTCATTCGCTCCCTTCTTCACGCGCAAGCCTAGTTTTGTCCCTCTCCGACGTTCGAGACTAGCCAGTCCATGCCCTCCTGCACTCCCCGGCCGTCCACTGCACTACACGCCACAATACTCCAATTCCGATCCTTCAGCTCTCCCAACTTTAGCGCCTCGCTGATCTCCCCCGCGCCCTTCGCACCCGGCTGATCTTGTTTGTTCGCGAATACGAGTAGGGCGGCGTCGCGTAGTTCTTCTTCGTTGAGCATGGCGCGTAGCTCTTCGGATGCGGTGGTGAGACGCTCGATGTCCGTGGAGTCGATGACGAAGATTACGGCAGCGGTATTGGCATAGTAGCAGCGCCAGTACGGGCGAATCGAGGTTTGGCCGCCTAGATCCTATAGTGAGTTAGCGGGGGTTGTTGTCGGCGGTGAAGAAATGAAAATGGAGGAGAGGCATACCCAGACGTTGAAATTAAGGTTCTTGTATGTTACTGATTCGACGTTGAAGCCAATCGTCGGTATCGTTGTGACTACTTCTCCAATCTGCCATGAATGTTAGCCTATGTCTCCTCTTCTTTTATGCGCCCATCTTCTTCGAGCCCATACAACAGCTTCGACGTACCTTCAATCTGTACAACAACGTGGTTTTGCCGGCATTGTCCTACATTTGTAATCAGCGTCCTGTCCTACAAGTATTTCAGGCACCAGCTCCTACAAGACCCAGGATCAGTATCCGAATCTCCTTCTTTGCCCAAATCAACTTTGTGAACGTTGATAAGTATCCACCCATATTGTATGCTGTGTCCGCTCCCTATTGAAGTCTGTATGCGGAGTTCACCGCCGATCGGGAAGTGCGTCGTTGTTGGGTTGGATGCGCGAGTTTGAGGGTCCGGGATGGCACCTCGGAGGTTTTAAAGCGTCTAATGGGAGGTAGAGGATGTTAATAGGTGCGTTGATAGTGTCGTGTGTGGCGTTGATGTAACTGTCTGGCCAGAAAGTTAGCCTGTCGCAGATGCAAACAGGTCAAACACCGAGGCTGACGGAGGAAAGTAGCGCCGGCCGATGTCTAACCGCAAGTGAGACAGCCGTGGCCTTTCGAACCCTCTAATCAGTGAACCGCCGAGAAAGACATACATGACATCTTGCTCAGACCCTGAACTTCAATTTTTTTTCATTGTACGTGTAGAATAGCCACGAGGGTTTGGGCAATGCGACTAATGCTATCCTTCCATTTTAGGCTCGTCGCTACTTGACGAATTATCTTTCTCAAGGGTCCGTATCTCACCTGAGGCCTATCTAGCCGTAAGAGTTATGACTTGATGTATCTCAATCGTGGAACACATTACGACCTACTTTTTCAGTGGCAGCGTGCAAGGCAGAAACTGTTGAACCACAGTTCGTAGTCTTTGCCCATAACATAATCGACATCGTCCAACTCGATTACATAAGCGGACAAGAGCTGCCTCGACACTCTCCTTAGGCAGTAGACAGCTATACAGAATGTCGACACCCTTCATGCGTATCATGCGTATTGAAAGTGCTAAATAAGAAGTATGGGAAGCGTCGAAGTTATCTAGGGTACATGAAAAACATCTGGATGCTACAACTGAGGGCCGAAAAGACCGAGCAAGCACGTTTGATCTTTTACTATGATTTTCGTCTCCAGGCCAGTAACCTAGTGACTTGTTTGATGAGTAATGCTCGAAGTCTACAATCAGCATACTTCCTATTGGTTTATTATGCTAGTCTGGTTCGAATTGTTAAGGTTTTGTTTATCGCCTCAGTGTATTATCGAATGATATAATCACTTCCATCTTTGGTACATTCTGTTACAAATTGCCCAATATCATGTCGCTTCCATTTTCGGATCACACGGTTGTTTCAGTAGTATATAACTTGTTTGCTAGATTGTCTCTCCCCATCTCATCAGTCCACACACTTTACATTACCAGCTACATTTCAAACCTTAAGAGCAAACACTCTTCAGACACTCTTCAACACCAAGACACCAAGACACTACCACATACAAGATGTCCTGCCCACTTCTCTCCCAAATACAAGCACTGCCAGTTGGTAGTCTCATCACATCAGCATTAAAACTGCTCGACCCGGCCGATTTCAAAACATTTCACAACGCCTACCGCCACCCCCCGACAACAATCAACAAGGCGCACCTTGCCGAGGTCATCTACTATCAGCTTGGTAAAAATATGGCGGCTCAACAGAAATGGAACGACATGACACGCCTGCAGCTCGAGCACGAGCTCCGTTGGAGGGCACTATTGGAGGAAGGCGAAGTTCTCACTGATTGGAAGCTCAGATTAAGACTAGCTGGTGCTGCATTTAGAGAGAGGCAGGAGATTGAGCAGAGGCTAGAGGAGGTCCTCAAAGTTGAGGATCCCAAAGTAGAGGACGAAGCCGAGGAGTATTACGAATTAAAGGAGGATAGCGACAAGCATGGTGACCTGGACCAAAAGGTCATCTACACGAAGAGCAACGGCCGGACGATGGTGTATTAGGGCCGGTGTTGCGGCGTGACGGGATGTTGTGGGTGTTCAAACTGATTTTCGCTTTCTATCATGTTTTCATCCCTTTTGAGGGCATTTGGGCGTCATCGGGGTGTGAGTTAGCATAATCATTCATGACTCTGTGGGTCGCATTATTGATATATTTTATTTTTTCAATGATATCTTTCTTTCTCAAAGAATTAACCTTAGTCTCAATAATAATGAACTCATATAGCAGGTATCCAGACTATATCTTCACTTTCTTGCATGTTTTACTTCCTGTTGGGGGCATTTGAGTGTCATCAGGGTAGGCATTGGCGTAATCATCCATCGCTTATGGGTCGCATCATTACCAAATGTAAGATTCTCAAAAAAGCTCTTTTACAAAAATACCTCACTTATTCACAATAACAAGGGAGCCACACATCCAATCTCGGTACGCGCCCAATAAACAGTTTCACTCTGAACCGTAGTTCTGCCTGCTCACGCACCCTGCTACCCGCGCGCATGTGATTACATCAACTTTCACTCAAAAGCTATAAGAATCTTGCCCATCAATTCCTAAAACTGACTTTCTCATCATAACACTGCACCCACCCCACACACTCAACTCGATAGCTCTTTCTTCCACAACACACATTCCCTACCATCAACATGGCCTCTCCTCTACTGGAAGAGGTAAAGGAAGCCGTCAACGCATCTGTAAAGCCTACCCAAGTTTGCTCAAATGCCGATCAGTACCTGCGCGAGGTTACTGTGAAAGGGGCGGCACCAAGAAGCACTCGGGGCTCTACCTCCACGACCCAGCGCACTCCAGTAACTACCACCTCGTCCAGGACCCAGTGTGACTGTTGCCCGGCTGACGAGACTCAGGACACCCCTTCAACACCTCGTACTGCTCGCCCTTCTCCTGGTCGATCCTCGGGCCCTGGATCCCGTTACACTGTCACCCGGGATAGTCACCCGGCTGCCTCTACCACAGAATATCGCCCCCAGTCTCCTAATTTGACTAGCCTACCAAAATCCGATCACATAATTTGTGGTCGCGTAGAGAAGACGCGCCGTGAAACCCGCTTGTCTTACAACGGGCCAAAGGCGTCATTCAGTACACCTTGGAGGCTGGGTGCATCACCTCATTCAAGAGGTGAAACTTTCGACTATACCCAGTGGTTTTCGAAGGCGAAAGCTACTGGTGTTGCACATCCGGCACCAAAAATCGACAGCAATCTTATTGGCGCCGATAAGATCACCGCAGATCGCTCAAACCCTCCATCTGCGCTGCAAACCCGTTCGGAAGCTGCGATACAAGGCTCGATCAACGGGGAGAAGACTTACTCTGGGCGACAGGGTCACGTTAACCACCACGCTCCAATTCGACCCCCCAATATGCCCACCCGCTTCATGTACTCTGATACGTACAGAGCATTGAGCATTGACGAGCTTCAAAACGAGGCTGAGCTCCGCCATCTGGACACAGAAGAACAGGACGACACGCAGTATCTTATCGAGGTATTGATGATAGACGACAAAGCCTTCACCAAACGTTATCATGCGCTCGAGCGTGAACGCCTGGACTCCGCACAGCTGCGCGATGAGGCTATAATGAAGCAGGTACCTCTTGATACCGCGAGGTACTACAACCCTCTGGAGCTACTGGCAGAGATTGCCGGTAAATCTGGTCGAGACGCCGTAGATGCGTATAACCAACAGCTCAAACAGAAGAAGGCCGCAGATTTGCGAGCCGCAAACCAACGTGCGGCGAAGAAGCAACGTCAAGAGCGGGCTCGAAGGGCGCAAGAAGTCGAGGCGGAGAAGGCAATAAGCAATGCAGCTCAGCTCGTGGCGGCGGCCGCTCCTAAATCAAGGTTGACAAAGACGCAACGAAAGGAGAAGGAACCGACGCGTGAGGCCAGCCACTCTACCGACTCTGGCTACTCCACGGAGATTCACGACAGCAACCAAGTAAAGGACAAGAGCAAGAAACGCCCACGCTCGAATCTGGACTGTGGCGCAGACACGCCGCCTTCCAAGAAGATGCGGCTGCCAGCAGACAAGGCTCCCCGTGTCATCAAGCCTCGATGCGTAAGGGCCTCTAAGGATGTCATCCACAGGTCCCGCTGTAACCCTGTGCCCCACACAGAGGTGAAGGTGAGCAAGAACAAGCAGCCTCCAGGTGCAGCAATTCCTGGGCGTGGAGGCAAGGAAGCCGGCCAACAGAAGGGCATTGCGTGTCCGCTTCAGAGGCCGAATAAGCAGAGGACGCCCAGGAGCAGAGTTGCTGAGGAGGACGAAGAGTCTGAGGAAGAATCCGACGACGACGACGACGACTGGCTTGTCGATGACACCAACTACAGGTCTAGGCGGAGGTCGAAGGTCGCGCAGATGGCTGCATCAGGCTTGGTATCGGGAATGAGGTAAACATGTAGGCCTAGACTAGCCTACAGCGAGGTTTCGTTGGTGGTGGTGAATGGAACTCCTGCTTGTAGGTGCCGGTATAGCGATTTTCGGGGGAATTCTGGGTGTCGGCGGCTTTTCTGTTATTCTTCAATCAGCATGTACATATTTAGCAGCCACCCTTTCGGCTCAACAATTGAGCACACGTACATAGGAATACATAGCAGAGTTCTCTCTCTATCCTCTCGCATATTCAACGTAACCGCAAACATCTTCGCACTCAAAGTACTTCCACAGATTGACTCAACGTACTTTCACAGAACCAGCGATAGCTCAACCAGGGCGTAGGCGCTTTGCAAATCCTCTTCCACAGATTAAGGATAGCCCGACTTAGTCCTGGGGCGTAGGCACTTTCTAAAATACCTCACATGTATAGATAGAATATAGATCATCTACACCACGTGTTAGCTTCGGATTACCTTGTGACTCTTACTTGTAGCTGCGAGCTATGGCGGCTATGGAGCTCTAGAAGCTTGCTTCTTCGGTTTGCCATTCCCATCGTCAACCTCTCATGCACCGAGAACCTATGGTGGCGATGCCCGCAACCCGGATTGTATATCGGAAATCGCGACCTCCCTTCTATGGAGAGAGGATATGTGTGCCGCTCGCTACTATACGAACAATGAGGCATGGGGTGCGTATCATTCGGGGCAGATGGCGCATCCAGCGTCGTTTCTATAACATTCCAAATTTGGTGCAAGATTCAAAATAGCTGGGCGACGTTGTAGATGACGATGCGCAAAGCATTAATGCTGACGAAGCCGACGATGAGATGGATTGAGATAGTACGAGAAGTCGAGGGTGGAAGCGGTCCGGTATTGGGTTAGAGCCTTGGCACTTTAACTTCCAACTCATCTGCGAGAGCTTTGTCGCTGTCTTCCTTGACATGTTATCTCATATGTAGGATCATCCAACAGAGATAATAGCTCGTACCTCTCCCGGGCTATTCCTATTTGCGGATCCCTTCGCGGCCTGCATATCATTGTATCGGTCCATGTCAGCATTTATGGTAACACGATCACTGATTACCTTTGGAGGCAGAATCTCAAATTGTACTTAGAGAATGTGTGCTAGATACATTTTTCCTGTTATCGTCCATCTCCCAGAGTAGCTCTTTCATCTTTCTATGCTTTATCGCGCCACACCTCTCGCTCTCTCTCTCTCTTGTACGCATACGTATCTGTATGCAATGTTATTCCGTACTTTCTCAAGGCAATAGGCCGCTAGATACCGCTACTCGTCGAGGCGACGTCACGGCAAACACCTGCCCATGGCCCGTTCTCACCTTCACCTTGACTTGGCGCGAGGATTTCTACACGTCTTTTCTCTCACCTGAACGACCTGTTAACCTCAACCACCCCCATCTTGGATTCTTACGCGCCTGTAACACAGCGACAGAATCACTAACCCATCCTCTCTTCGAGTGTTTCCTACCGCCTGCGCAAAGATGGGGCTAGCACCTCTCCTTACGGACACGTACCGCAAGTACAAGACCGGTACCAACAACTTCGTTCAATGGCTTGCGGAAACGGCTCGGGCTACTGGAAGTGTTGACAAGATTTTCAAGAGCTGCCCGCAACAGGGGATTCCACCGACTGGGGGAAGACTCAAGGGCAAAGCGAGGAAGGAGGCAAAGAAGGCCGGGCTGACACCAGCTGTTACGACATACCAGGTCTCCATCAATTCCTTCGGTACACTTGCTAAAGCCATCGCATGTGCCAAAGATGTCGAAGTGCCGCAATCGGTCTTTACCACCCTACGCGCTGTCATTCGAGGTCGGAAAGACTGTGCGAGCTGGTACAGCGTTAACGCGGACCTAGCAGACAACGCCACCAAGGACAACAATGCGGGCCATCAATACTTTATAAATGTTCTAGAAGGCGTCTTGGATACTCTTCAGCCCAAAGAGCCGCATGCGAATTATACTGTCAAGAATACCGCGACCTCGGGACTGGACCGAGTCACCAATATGTTTGAGCACTTGGAGCTCGAGGAGACTGATGAGTCGCACGACATGCCAGAGGCCATCGCTTCTGTGACGAGATCTGTGGCATACAAGCTAGAGACATCGGATATAGACATCTCCTTCGCCATCTACTGCTTTCTCAAGGACGCCACTGACATCCGATTGTTCGTCAGGCGCACGTGGCGCGAGTTCAAGCGTGGTGAAATCGGACTTCAGGCTGCCGCACTTACCATGAACACCGCTTTAGCCATGATTGAGAGGCTTAACGACGAGTTCGAGGAGGCACATCCGCAGTTCAAAGCGACTGCTGCGGAATTCATGCACACCAAAATCGTCGAGTTCGTATACGAGGGCTACTGCAAGCAGGAGGAAGGCGGAGTGTTTCTTGAATCAAGCGACGAGGGCAATGACCCCTTCACATATAGAGAAGGTGGGCAGATGCTACGACCAAGTACTATAATGTGTACTCACACAATGAACTTAGTGGTATCTATGCTCCAAACCCAGAAGCATGAGGAGAATCTCCGACTTTACACAGACGAAAAACGATTCCTCAAAACTATCTCCCAATTGGGAACTTTGCCCATGGATATGAGTACCCCAGATCGCCCTTATAAAAATGACATGGTGCACAAAGCCGCCTGGATGCTGATGAGTCAGCGTCGATTTGAAACTTGGGCTGTCTTTGCGATGCAAATTTTGTGGGACACACAAAGGGAATTGGGTCCCATGTTGCAGATTGGAAGTCAGTTACTCGGAAAGACCGCCCGTGAGCTTATAGAGAGCTACCAGGTCTATCTCAATACGGAGGGACTTGACAAGGTTGGCGGATTACACAAAATGTTTCGCAGCGATATGGAAGCCCGAAGGAATCACATCGTGGCCGTGGCACTAGATGTCGAGTTTCAGCCTGTTACGGACCAGAGGGAAGAGAAAGTCCCTTGGAAAGTTCTCGAGCTTCAAGGATTCTCCCTTCTGCAGTGTCATCCGGCACTCTGTGGATTAATTCTCGCCGATATCCGAGACGAGCATCACAGAACCTCTTTCGACATGGCCGGTGACCAGTGCCAGATCCTAGTGGCTGCGCATCTTTATAATGCCGCCCATCAATCCGAGTTTCTTTCCAAAGATGTCCAGTGGGCTGACATGGATTGGTTCATCGAGCAGCAAGGCAGTGACTGGATATTTGTGGGCGCGAGGCCGCAGCAAGGTATCGAGATCGCTCGTCGCCTGGGCCTTGCTAGGGGCTTGGGGATCACTAGGTATGCTAAGGACTACAAGTATCCAAAGTCTGGTCTGGGTAGTGAAGGAATTCACTGTGTTCGAGGCAAGAATCGGCGTCTCGATTACCTCGCCAGGCTCTCACAGCTTAGCTACGAGCGACAAGGAAATCCTTACAAGAAGATATCCGGGTCAAGCAGAGCGAAGGAGGACATCCTAGTCATGCTAGACGCGCTCATTAAGGACTATCTAGGGCCTGAGGGTGCTTCCACAAAGCTCTCACCCCTCGATACCCTTTGCACATTCAAGGATGCTGTTCAGATGGACGAGTTCGCTCTCAACTTCGATGTTATGGAATTCTATCTGCGTTGCATGGAGTTGCTCAGAAAGATTCAAGACCACTGTCTCACGCATGCACCTCTCGATTACCCGGAAGAAATGTTCGACAAAGGCATCGGAATGAACACAGTGACTGCCGAGCTTCTGCACGACTTGAGCGGCAGGCCACGATTCCATGGCATTATGTTTCCACACGCCGTAACAATGCTCCGAAACGTCATCGTGGAGGAGGGTAGCGCGGTTCTCACCAAAGCTAGAGCCCGGCAGCACCAGAAGAAGCTCCAGCACACCGAGACTGGGAATGAGGTCGAGCCTAGTTTCGAAAACCCTCCTGAGGACGACTTGCCGGTAAAGTTGCGTAGCCAGTGTGGCTTCATGGTCTTCCAAGATGAGAACGGGGACTGCCGTATGCTATTCGATTCTCGTTGAAGGTCGAGTAATGTAGGTGTTGGGATAAATTTCGGCTGCAAGCAGGTGAAGGATGTTGAGCTGCTACAGTCCTTGAGAGATGTTCCAATTCAGAAGCTAGTTAATGCTGCCGTGCAATATTCCATCGCGCATGGCCCACCAGTGGGAACCCTCACTTTCATTACTCCCATTGATGATGACATGTTTCACAGGCCGCCTGAATAAATCAAAACATGTACGAATATGTATATCTGGTCTACTACGTGTGCTAATGGCTCTCGGCGCAAGATCTCGTAGTTACCCGTGGGTATCTCGCACTTAGCGCTCATCAAGATCTGAGTGAGCCTTTTGTACTGGCACCTATTTACTCAAGTCCGGCTTCGCCGCTTCCTTTTAGTTTGAATGTTGATACTCGCTAGGTGCATAGTATCTGTTGTGCTAGCCGGCTATCTAGAATTTGAAAGCTATTTGAAAGCACTGTTCGAGACACCTCAAACGTATTTACACAGCTGTGGATCTGCAATACCGACTAGAAGGGCGGATTACGGTCGTGACTTCTTTGTTTGAAAGTAAAGTCAACGCTAGAGCGGATCATACAACGCCCTATTCTCAGCTAGTTAATTTCTATAGAGAGCATCATTTCGCTTCTTAGACGAATGCGCCAACCTGGAAGTATACAGAATTTCACTGAAGAGAATCCCTCTTAAGGCCGGGTACGCCGGCTTTAGAACCTTTTAATTATAACAATTAGAGAAAGCGAAGAACTGAAATTAGATTCTTTATTAAATATTTAGCGGAAGTACTACTCTATTCCTTTAACATTGATAACGACACTTCACCCTTCTCCAAATCAAATGCACTATACACCCCTTCCATAAAAGCGGAACCTAGCACCACCCATTCGTCATCGGTTTGCTGTAAGTAGGCGAAAGGAAGCACGCAGCGCGTCCCCTTCTCAATATCTCGGACCTCTGTCAAGTAGTCCCACGGCGTCAACACAATCACTGCGTTCTTGCCGAACGAGAACACAATATTCGGTAGATCGTCCCGCATCGAACAGTCCAGGTCCGCAAGCTGATCGTCCATTCCTAGATCTGGGTGTAGATTAGTTTGAATCTCAGTGAGCAGTGTGCCCGGGAGCGAGATGTAGTCGAAAGAGTTGGTGAATACAGCTTTGTGTGTGGACGATTTCCTGCCACTGGGGCTGTTGCCGGGAGAAGACTGGATGGTTATTGATTCCAACTCAACGGTGTATCCGCTCGAGATGTAGTACGATAGTTGGCTAAGTTCCTTGGGAGGTGTGGCCTCGATTAGAGGAAGGGTGACCGCACTTTGTGCCAGGACTTCCGAGGGAGAGTACCCCAACACCAGCTCGCCGCTTTCATCATCACGACGGGGAAGCCTAAGCGAGAACACGGGGCGGCTGAGCACTTTCTGATTGAGCATACTCCGCAGTGCGCTCTTCGTACTAGCGTTCGATGCTGGGGTGCGACTTTGGAGCCGTGCAAGGCCCAGTGCGCTATCCAGGGGCGCTGCATTCGAGTACATCGATCGCCAGAAGGTCGCCTCCTCGAATTGCTGGTCAAGGATATCCAGACCCCCAACTCTCAAAACATCTTGCGACAAATAGCCTAATGTCGAGAGGCCTTCATACATGAGCTTAGTGACAGTCTTGCTTTGGTGATAAGTGGTGGAGAGCGATGAGTTGTACATGTTCTGTCCCCGGCAGTACAGCGCCGTCACAGGGTCTTGCAGACACTGGACAGATGGGACGAACATGTCTGACCAGCTCAGATCAATGGATGCCGTGAAGGGCTGTGGTGGGGTACCGATGGCTATCGAGGTGGTGTAAAGGATGTGGTAGAAAGTTGAATGATCATGGCGACTCATCGGATGCTGATGCCCCGCCTGCTACAAAGTCAGCTGTGAACCATACGCAGACTCCTTTGTGAATTGTGACACACAGACCTCGCGTTGTTGGAAGGCGCCGGCATATTCGTTATACAGTTGCCAGTCGTCGAATTTGAAGCGAATGGTTGTGCGCTTGATTGGTATCGTCGCTGTGGCACCGCTGCACACAGGAAGAAGGGCGAAGAACAGGACGAGATATACCTCGTTGCTTATCATCTTTAGATCGTGAGCTCGGGTTTTGAGAACTTAGAAGCGTATTAATGATAGAACTAGGGTGTGTATACTCAAAGTACTTTCACAGAACCAGCGATAAAGGGCGTAGGCGCTTTGGAAATCCTCTTAAGAATCAATTGGCCGGAGTGGTGTGTTTAGCGCTGAACATTGTTTCATCGTGCGGCGCGGAATTTATAGCTATACATAGAAAAGCGCCGCATAAGCTAGGAACCTCTAATGTTGAACGTCGTTGGTAACGAAACACGACAAGGCTAAGGTAGCCTTCTCTACTTTACTCTACTCCCGATTGAGATTATGCTGTCTAACGGATTTACACGAACTTCCTGCGAAATCCAACGCAGGACAATGACTTCGCAATTCCTAACATCCCGAATGATAAAGTAATGTATACGTATATGCTTTTCTTTGCTTTCGTTAACCTAACAGCATAACTGGTACTGATATAGTGCCTAAATATATCGATGAAATAGTAACGAGTAAAGCTTAAAGAGGGACAAAGAAGACCGCCCATTTACACAAAAAGATGAGTGCATCCCACAACACACAAAAGTATAGACGCCTAACTTCATCCGCAATCTAATTTAACGAACGCTTCAAGCAAGATGTATGCCAACGACAGCCAGTCAGTAGGAAGGCAAAGAACCAAAACACAAAGATACTGAGGGGGAAAGGGGGGGAAGGATAGGTCAGTTTCATGCCATGAGTCATTACTGGCATGTTACCTGCTCTTTAGCCATCTCTCCGTATCCGCTCGCTCTAGTCTCATCGATTCATCAATCGCACAATGCTAACCAGACCGCCATACCAGATTTGTGCCTATGCTTTCAGTAAAAGGAACCTAGCTTTATGACTTTCTACCGCGTCTTCTTGATTTCCGTAGCCCAACCTTCAATGCCATCGCCCTTGCTGCCAACCGGAATACCCAAATCTACATTCTCCATGCCTTTGGTGTCCTTCAAAAAATCGTGGCCTGCCATGCCTCCTGCATTGGCCCGATCCACCGGTAGCAATTCCAACATGGGCAGCAAAAATTCGCCAATTTTCTTGCTTTCCTCCGCGGCAAAGTGGTATTTTTCGTGTAGGACGTCTGGTAACGCCCAATGGCGGAGTCGGTGGATGTTCCGAAGCTCGCCTTTGCGGTTGAAGATTTCTTGTGACCATTTGCCGGACATGCACAGGCCCTTCGGGAAGGTGCCGAGAAGTTCGATGATTTGGGCAATGTGGTCGTCGTCTTTGCCGTATTTTGTGCCAGACTGAGGATCGAAGAGGTAGTCGCCTGTTATCAGTTCGAAGGTCTACCGCCGCGTTAACGCAAGCCTGAAATAGTGAAGAGGAACTCATACCATCGCAGCCATACTCCATACATCGGTGCTGGCGCCCCATTTGCTGCCCAAAATGACTTCTGGTGACCTGTACTGCCTGGTCTGGATATCGTTGGTGAAGTGGTGTCCAACCCAACAAGCGTTGCCAAGATCAGCAATCTTCACTGAGATGGTTTCGAAAGCATTCTCGACTTGTTGCTCCAGTTCTGTCTTTCCAGAGGAACTGCTGGACTTATCGAGGCTGATGCCCGATACTTCTTTGGTGAGGAGATCGCTAGACAAAGTCAGAAAAGGCAGCAACAGCCGATAGTATTACTTACGCAGTCTTTTCTCGATGCCTCTGCACGTCGTCTTCGCTTGCGCCTGATTTGATGCCGAGCCGTTCTGCCATGGACAGGTTCGATGCCGGCGATGAAGTTGCTAGAGCACCACTCATTACGACACCATCTTGTGAAAGCGGACTCGGAACAGTCGTTGGGGACTCTTTACCTGTGTTCTCATTCACAATCCTATTAAGGCTTTGTGTGCTGCCGGGGAAGTTGGCAAGCTCGGCATGGTTGAAGCTCGCGTTGAGTGGACTAGGAAGCGGCTGGCTCCCTGTGATGAGCGTCCTTCGCCTCCGCCTGCCATTTCTATTGCTATCGTCGCTGTCCTTTTGCTTCGACTCGTCCTTGACGTACGTCTTTACGATCTGCTCGACGTCGCCGATCTCGATGAGGACATTCTCTGGCTTTAGATCGGTGTGGATGATGCCGCACTCGCGGTGGAGGTAGTCGAGGCCTAGCAATACTTGCTTGGTAATCTGCTTCACCAGCGGCATGGGTATACCCCGATGATTCCACCTCTTTATTAACCCGAGTAGATTCTCTCCCAGTACTTCAAACACCATGCATACGTGCATACCGTTGGGACCCTTGTGGTTGAAGGAATCGAGCAGACTGACGACATGTTTGCGGCCGGGGTGGTCCTTGTTCGCGTCGACGACCTTTTTGAGGAGCTTGATCTCGTCGAGGGCCGTCTCGGTGTAATGCGCAGCGGAGCGCACGACCTTGAGTGCGACGTGCTTGGCGGTGGTGTTGTCTCTCGACAGCCAGACGGTGGAGAAATGACCCCACCCCAGCTTGCGCACTATCGTGTACTTGCCGTCCTTGTACTCCTCGCCCACCTGGACCGGATGGTAGCCGCCTTTGCAGTAATCCTCTGAATCCTCTTCGTCGGCTGTGTTGTCTGCTTCGTCGACCGACGACGACGACGAGTCTGGAGAGTGGCTCAATTGGTTCGCGTACATTTTGTGCTGGGCGAGTGGTGAGGCGGTATTCTGCACACTGCGGGGTTGAAGTCAGTCTCAATCAATTTGCGACTGCGGTCGAGCACTTCTCAGGCACCGTCTAGGGTGCGGGCACAGACGATCAGCGCAGGCGATCAGCGCAGCAGGGGCAGGCGCATGCCTGGGGGGAGGGACAGTATAAGGGGACGTACTTGTAGTGAAAAGAGTTGGTCGACGCAGGCGAGGCGTCCTGGCTGGCCTGCTTCTCCGTGGTAATAATGGGCTTCAAGTCCTGGCCCTTCCGCCGCTTCTTGCCGCCGTTGCCGTTCGCTGCCTGCGCGACCTGCTTTGCCTTGTTGATGGCGGCCTTTTTGATGTCGGTGCCATTCATCTTGGGCTTCCCCGCCACGCGCTGGGGCTGCGGACTGAGGAGGGTCTTGGGGTGGTGGGTTGCGTTCAGGCGCTCTGGACGCGTCGGACTGGGCTCATGGACGTCAAGGTGGAGATTCTATCAAAGGTATGCGGAGGCAAAGGCCACGCGCAGAGTGGCTGTCGTCGCACTGCAGGCGATTTCTTCAATTGCTTGGAGATGGGCTTAGTTAGCGCTCCCCTCGCCGGCCCTATCGCTGTGACGGGCGCTGATTGGTGCGCTGGTGGGCGTGTTTCGCACGAATGCGATGCGCTGAGACGTGACGGCGTGACGGCGGGCGGGCTGGACTGCGCGAATTCTCGAGGCCTGCGTTGGTCGCTGGGATGAGGATAGACGTGGAGACGGAGAGTGTCTGGTGGTTTGCAGCCTTGGTTCGCAGAGAAGGCGGTAAGAAGCAGGCCAACGCTGTGAACCGTCGAAACATGGGATGACATCACCAGCCTTTTGAGCACACACACAGGCTAGAAATGGTAGCATGGCCACACTTGGCCCACACCCGGTCATGTTGCCGATGGGGCGCTCGAATGACCCTCGACTTGCTGATTCAGTGCATGAACACTTCTTGTTTTGGCCGCTGGGCATCCGACGTGATTGATGCTAACGAGGCTTGTTGCAGCGACCATCACTTGGGGTCTTCATTCATCGCCTGCTACTTACTGTACCTAATGCTACATGATCGATACCTGCAATCTCCACACAAGTACCCAACTCCCCATTCACCCTAGTAGTACACACTAATCGCTAGGCAAAAAGAAAAACTGCACCACAGCGTGCAGAAGCAAAACTACGCAAAGCAAACAGACACTCCAGACAGTACCACCCGAGCATTGCACGTAATCCCTGAACCATTCATCTGCACGTCTGACGCGTAGAGCCGCATCAGGCGCACTATTTGGCCGAGACTGCCGCCATCCACTTCTGTTCGTCCTTCTTGTCAAAGTGTAGCAACATGCCCAGGACCGGTATAAGCTGCTGTTGGTACTTCCTATCTCGCTGTTCGAGGAATTGCAGCAACACATTCTTGAGATACACGTAGTCAATCACATCGCCTTGTTGTGCTGAAGACGCACTGCCCTTGGGCGTAGGGGATGCAAGTCGTGACCGCGAGGACTCGAGAGAAGACCGTGAAGACTGGGCGTTGGAATCTGCCCCGCGTGTCTTGATGCTTCGAAGCTCTTCCGACATGGTCTGCAGTCTGTTAGCATCTGGGACGTCTGAGGGGGGCACGGCACGTACCTTGCTTGACTTCTGGAGCTTCTCCAGACGGCTCTGTGTCTCGTCGAATGCGCGTCGAAGATCCGTCTTCTCCTTGTCCAACTCGCGTGTCTGCCTCTCACTTTCATCCAGTGCATCTCGCAGCTGGCTCATGGCGAGCCGGACTTCGGAAGCCTCCTCATTGGCCTGTGCAGCTCGTTTCTCGAACTCTTCCTTCTGATGGCGTAGGTCCTTCTCGGTAGAGGCTAGATCATCCTTATCCTCTACCGCACGTGTCATTGCACGTTCAGCATCGCGAACTTTCTGCTTCAGCTCCTCCAGTTCTCGGGCTCGCCGCCGACTGAAATTGCTGGCTTGCTCTTCAGCACGCTCCCTCTCTTCCACTGCAAGATCTAGGCGCTCCTGCATCTCACGCACGCGAGCATCCGCTCTTCCTTGAGCATCATTGAGCAATCTCCTCATCGTCTCTGCTTCTCGACCTCGTTCGCTTAGCAGCCGATGGGCGTCGGCAAGCTCTTCTTCCAAGCTTTCGCTTCTTGAGCGGACTTCCTTCATCTGCGTACTTATTTCTTGCGTCTGATCCTGCATGCTGTTCATGAGGTCTTGTGCACTTGCATACTGGGCAGCCTTCAGCTGAATATCGTCCCTCAAGCTTCCAGCCTCGCGCTTGAGCTTAGCAACATCTTCCTCTAGCTCTTGCACTTTGTTCCGGGATTTTTTCAGGTCCTCTTGTGCTTTGGTCAAATCCTTTGTCAACTGGTCCCGGTTCTCAATGACGTCCTTCCGCTCGACCTCAGACTTCTGAAGATCTCTCTGAATCTTACGGTTGGTTTCTTCGAGCGCCAATCTCTGCGTAGTCTCCTGTCTGATCTTCTCGTTAAGTGTCTTGATGTCGCTCTCCTTGTCAGATAGCTGAGAACGATAGGTAGCGACTTCCGATTTGAGATCCTTCTCACGGCCTTCGAGTCGTCGTACTTCCGTAGTTTTCGTCTCAAGTTCATTCTTAGAAGTTCGAAGCTCGGCGACTTCCTTGCGCAACGAGCCCAACTCAGGCTGTGCTTTTTGTAGTACCTCTCTCATGTCGGTGAGATCCTTGAAGCGGGACGCAGCAAGCTTCTCGGCAACGGAAAGATCGGTTTGTAGAGAATTCGCCTTCGACTTGAGCGCCTCAAACTCAGCCGTCAACAATTGTCTCTCCTGCTGAGATGAATCATGAGCAGCTTTGCCGGTCTTGAGCTCTGCAATCTCCTTCTCGAGCTTCGCCAAGTTCTCCTGTAGAGCAGTCTTCTCAGCTTGTAGCTCCTTTACCTTGTTCTTGGCCTCTGTATGCTCTACACCAAAGTCCAGAAGATCCTGTCGGAGGGTGTCAATCTCCTCTTGCATATCATCCTGATCTTTCATCCTCTTCTTGAGCCCGTCGATCGATGTTGCCTTTACCGCGACCTCACCCTCTAGCCTCTCAATCACTACGATCTTTTCCTGTAGTTCAGACTTCAACTGAGCAACATTCTTTTGTGCGTCTTCTAGCTGCGAAGACGGGGGTTCTGCATCACGAGGGCTAAGGAGACCGTTCGCATCCCCCGCTTCGCTAGGTGTCGCTTCTGGAGTAGCCGCTGGGCTTGCATCTGGAGCCTTCCCGCCCTTCTTTTTCCTCTTGTTCTTGTTCTTCTTCGACGATGCGGTATCGGCAGTTTGAGGAAGCGCCAATTGGGGCTGGGGGGAAGGTTCTCTCTGTATCGATGCTGTTTCACGAGACGCGGCTTCCAAGTCTTTCTTCGTTTGTTCAAGATCTGCCAAAGTGCTGTCGCGTTTTGATTCGGTATCTTTCAGTTGCTCGCGCAGACGGCTGAGCAGCCCGTTCATCGTTTCATTCCGCTTCTCGCCCTTTGCAAGATTTTCACGCAGTTGCGATAGATCAGCTTCCAGCGATTTCACTTGGCTTTGCAACCCTTGAACTTGATCGTTCTCTACGATCTTCTCTCCTTTCTCGGCGTGTAACTCCTCCAATTCTTCAGTGGTAGATGCGAGCTTCTCCCTAAGTTCGGCAATGGTCCTCTCGTCTCGATCATGATTCTCTTTGTGCTTGTACAAATCCTGCTCTGCGCTTTCGACTCTCGACTTCAGATCCACTACCATACTATTAAGCTCCTTTTCACGTTCATCAGCCTCTTTCTGTAATTTTTGATGGGTATCCTTGAACGTGTTCAAGTCGTTCGTAGTAGTCTCAAGATTCTGCATGAAAGACTCAGCGGATTCTTGTGCTGAAGAGAGTTCGTTTTTAAGTGATGTGTTCTTCTCCTCGAGTTCCCCGACCTTCTGCTCGCTATCTCTTAGTTGCGACTGTAAGCGTGGTAGCTCACTGTCGTAAGAGAAGAATTCCTCCGTGTCATCGGTTGGCTCCGTCTCCTTGGATGCTTTCGACGAAGACGAAGGTGCGATAGACTCGGTCTGTGTCCCGGATACGTCATGGGCAGCCTCTGTGCTGGCTGCGGCTTGGGATTTGACTGTCTCGACTTCGTCGGCTGCATCCTTGGCACGCTTCTCGGACTCGGCCAGTTTCTTGTTGAGTTCATCGCGCTCCTTGGAGACTCTTTTCAGCTCCTCCATGAGCATGTCGCTCTTCACGTTTAGTTGCCCAAGGTATTCGACGAATGCTGCCGAGTCATTAATAGATGTCAATGGCGTATATTCGCGTAAAGACCCCTCAAAGACTTCGATTGCGCCGATTCGGGCGTGCGCGATGCGGTAAGACCGGAGCAGTTCTATTAACAAGATTAGCCAAGCCCATCAGCGCAGGGCTCCTACGCACCAGAATATTTAGGCTCGAGCTTGTCCAGCTTTCGCAACCGGGCCTGCACCTCAGGAGGAAGTTCTGGCTCTTTGTCTTGCGGTTCGTCTCCTTCCGCAGCCTGCTCTCCCTCCTTCTTATTGTCGCCATTGTCGGTCGCATATTCCACAGGCCGTGTCTTCTCCTTCGGCCGCGGGGTCCCTGACCGACTTGGTTGCTCATCTTCCTCTCCTATGACAAATTCTGGGTCAAACTCCGAGGGATCGGGTCCCTTTCCAGTAGACGCTGCCTTGCTGCTGTCTGCATCTCTTGATTTCGCCGATCGCTTTGAGGGTGATAGATTCCGCGAACTTGATCGCCGAGTTGAGGAAGTAGATCGCGGGGGAGTGGACTGATGGCTGGCTTTCTGCCTTGCCTGTTCTTCTGCGATTTTGGCGTCTATAGCACCTCGAATGCGCTGCGGAGTCCCCTGTTAGCTTCCTATTTCGTAAAGAGGACAAGGGATGGGCTACCTGGAGGCCTTGAAACATGTTGAGAGGAAATGCTGCGATTAGAATACAAGAAGAGAAAAGAGGACAGCTAATAAAACCTCATATTTGTAATGTACATCTGCAACCTTGGGATGGACAAACGCGAATCTGCGACGTATTACGGGGTCTAAGTCCGGCGCTACCAGGATCATCGCTCGGCAACGCTAGCTAGGCTGGGTTGATTTCTTCAACTTTCTTTTCTGCCTTGCCATCCCCCTCACTACGACAAAGACACTGCGAAATGGCGAACGTCGAGATTTCGCTGCCGCTGCCCGTCCTGCCTGAGGGTTGGGCTGGTGAGAAGGACTTCAAGTCCATCGGCCAGCTTAGCCAGGCTACCGATCGCAATATCGAGCCTATTGGCCCACACTTCCTGGCCTATGCCCGCAGAGTACGTCACTTTGGGCAATGCATTCACACACAGTACTGACGGGTTTCTCTGTATAGAAGCGACATCAGCGCACTTTTTCCGAGGATGACCGCATCCAGGCCCAAGCCCACGTGAAACAGGTTGAAGATGAGGACCCCGACGACATCGACGAGCCCGAGGACCCTCTTATGCTGCAGCGCGAGGCTAAGGACTGGAAGGTGAGCATACCATAATCTGCTGGACGAGTAAACGTACTAACATTATCACAGTCGCAAGATCACTACGCCGTACTCGGCATAACCCGCCATCGACACCGTGCCACCGAGGAACAAATCAAGCGTGCTCACCGCAGGAAGGTGCTCAAGCATCATCCCGATAAGAAGGCTGCTGCCGGCGGAACCGAGGACGACCAGTTCTTCAAGTGCATTCAGAAGGCTACCGAGGTGCTGTCGGATCCTGTCAGGAGGAGGCAGTTCGATTCCGTAGACGAGGGCGCCGAGGTGGAACCGCCGTCGAAGAAGGACACGCAGAAGGGCAACTTCTACAAGCTCTGGGGCAAAGTCTTTGAGGCCGAAGGTCGTTTCTCGAACAACCAACCCGTTCCCAAGTTGGGCAATGACAAGAGCACCAAGGAGGAAGTCGAGCACTTTTACAACTTCTGGTACAACTTTGACAGCTGGAGGACTTTCGAGTATCTTGACGAGGATGTTCCTGACGACAACGAGAACCGTGACCAAAAACGTCACGTCGAGCGCAAGAACCAGGCTGCTCGTCGTAAGAAGAAGACCGAGGACACTACTCGCCTGCGAAGGCTGGTGGACGACGCCTTGGCCCTCGATGAGCGCATCAAGAAGTTCCGCCAGGCGGAGAGTGCGCAGAAGAACAAGCGCCGACTTGAAAAGGAGGCCGAACAGAAGCGCCTTGCCGAAGAGGCGGCCAAGAAGAAGGAAGAGGATGCCAAAGCCGCAGCTGAGAAGGAGGCGGCCGAGAAGGCTGCGAAGGCCGATAACAAGAAGTCAAAGGAGGCTGCCAAGAACGCTGCGAAGAAGAACAAGCGCGTTGTCCGCGGTGCCGTCAAGGACGCCAACTACTTCCACGCTTCTGGAGATGCACCCGCCACTCAAATCGACGGTGCGTTGAACGATGTTGATCTCATCATCACCAGGATTGACAACGAGGAGCTGGCTGCGTTGACCAGCAAACTCAACACCGAGAAGGATGCTGCTAAGATCAAGGGGATCTTCCAGGAAGAAGTCAAGCGCCTTGTTGGTGCTGGCAAGGTCACCGAGGGAGAGCTCAAGTCTTTGGCATAAAGGAGCCTGTTCTGTAGCGCCTACTTTTCGCGGTAGACAACTAGACTTTGACTTTGACGGTGGTAATGACATGAACTATTCTTTCTACGATCACTTCCAAAGCGAAGCTGCCGTTTCTCTTCATGTGTGACTTGACCCCGCCTACGAACCGCCAAAACACCACTTTTTCAATCCTCAAAAGGTTCTTCACAATCGTCTGACGCTTTGCCTTGGCGTGTCATGCTTTCCGGAATGCCCCGCCGTCCCCCGGGTTTGGCGTTCGCAGGGTCCGGTAACATCCATCACGTCTTGTCACCACAGGCGCGACACGACCAAGCAGCCAAGCGCTGCCGTCGCCCAGATCAGGCAGCGCATTCACCATTGCTTCTTTCCGAAGTCCTCCCATCCTTCTCGCTCGCCATCTGCATTTCTTCTTTCCAAACTCCCCCTGCGCTCCCGTCGAGAATCGTGTACCCCGCCCGCAATCGGTCCCCCGCGCCAAGGCTACTCCACGACGCACAGCAGCACCTATTGCCTGCAAGAGCCCGCGTTGGCAGCCAGGTTTTCGCGGTCGGACCTCCCAGACATCCTCCACGACTGCGATTGGGCTTACCCGAGGTCCTCGTGCCCTTGAACTTCCCTCGATACCAGAATGAGCGCTTCCCCCACGTCGAAAGATGTACGACACGCCTCTCCAGCAACTCGCAAGTCTCCAGCAGCCTATACGGTGAGCCCTCTGCTGCTGCCGGTCAGCGGACACCTCAGCCAGGACGAACCACGTCGATCCTCTATTCAGTTTCTGCCGCACAGAAATGGATCGCTACCCAGAGGGAGCCCAAAGTCCCGCGAAAAACGCCGTCTTTCGTCACCGCCTCCTCCTCCGTAAGTATTGGCTCTTTGTGTGGATGTCCGCGGAACTTGAGTAGTTTCACTACTGCTCATCATCCGCTTCCCTTCTTTCCAAGTCAGCATATGGCGAGCATTCATGGCGGAGTATGCCTTACAGGCCGCGGGTGGCTCTTAGAGCGAGCAATAGGCTTGGTCGCCTTCTCATGTTCCTCACAGTTACCCAATCGGCTCAGACCTGGAGGCTAACTTTCACACACAGCGTCTTCCGACCCCGTGTCTCCTTCGACACTTTCGACAAGCCGGCCGACTTCATCGAGGAGAGCTCGTTTACGCTCATCGCCAAGCACAAGGACTACGAATACACCAAACGCTCACGGACGTTTCTCTGCGGCTTTGACGAGAACGAATACTCTGTCTACGCTCTACAATGGCTGATCAACGAGCTCGTTGATGACGGAGACGAGATCGTATGCCTTAGGGTAGTGGAGAAAGAGGATGCCATCGCTGGAGACCGCAGTGTAGAGACAGGACGCTATCGCACAGAAGCTGATACGACTATGAGAGACATACAGAGCCGCAATCACGACAACAAGGCCATCAATTTAATACTAGAGTTCTCCGTTGGTAAGGTGAATAAGGTCATCGATGACATGGTGAGATTCGCATCTTAAATTTTTTTTTTGAATGGCGTCTAACAGTAGGTCAGATCAATCTTTATGAGCCCGCAATTCTAGTTGTTGGAACCAGAGGCAAGAGTCTTGGTGGATTTCAGGGTCTGCTTCCCGGCAGTGTCTCGAAATATTGTCTTCAGCATTCGCCTGTCCCTGTCATCGTTGTCCGTCCTACATCGAAACGCGACAAGGCGAGGAGTAAACGAGCAAACGATCCAGACCGGCAGGGCTACAGAGACATTCTCGCGAAGAGTGAAAGTCTTCTCGATGTCAATAGCCCTCGCAATAGCTTCTTCGCAAACGACGAGGAAGCTACGGCTGTGGGGGCAAACAGCAGTGTGCACAAACCCTCTGTGGACTCACATCCTCTGGCACAGGTCGCTCATGCCGATGACAGTGATGATGACGACGATGCTGGCACGCACACGTTGGTTGACACATTGATTGACGACATGCGGGGCCCGCGCAGCCCTGCTGTTCTTATGAAGAGTCCACATTTGCAGAACCTCGACAGCCCCGACCTCAGCAGCGAAGCCAGTAGCAGCGATGAAGAGGACCACGGTGGCGTGTCGACGAACACAGCGGCCTCGGGCGTGGAAGATCTATCACCGGGATCAGTAGGGGTAGACGCAACGTCGTACGTCGATAATCTCACAAAGGTCGTGAAATCCGAGGAGCCTCAACATGAGCCTGCGGCGCAGAAGGATTCAGCAGGTACCTAGTGCCCACGCAGCGTGGTACCTTCTTCCTTCATCGCCGTGTCATCTAGTTTTCTTCCTATTACTCCGGCCCAGTAGCGAGGAGAGTGATGCCATAGCATCCTGTCATATACGTAGAGGAGATGGGCGATACATGGCATCAGGCCACCCCCAATCATGTTGCGAACAACTCGAAGGCGTCCGGACTACGGTGTCTCGTGCAACTGGAACTCATTGAACAGGACAGATATGTCGGTAATTGGTGGATCTTTCATCTTAAGAGTAGCTAGCATGACAAACATAATGGTTAGGATCAAAGGCGAAGCAAAATGCTCGTCTAAACTTGTCTTCCTCTCCCTGGTCTCTGGTCAAAGTGATGACGTTTGAGGGTGGCGCTTGGCGGAAGGGTCGCGAAACGCATGCGCGTTCCTTGTCTCGGAATCCATCCCTCACTTACGTTACCTCTTACACAAGATCCTTCAATGCGCCAACGTGACCACAGTTCGTCGCTGAGTCAATGGATACACGCACGTCATCCATAACCAGGACGAAGTGGCAGTGAAGACACGACAAGGACTACGCTCCCGAAGCACCACCAGCTAGATGGTTCTACCTCTTAAGGACGACTGCGATGAGTGTGTCCCGGAGTATACGCTTCATCGAAACGCGATGGAAGTCGCTATATCAGCACTTCCATTCCTCCTCACCTTCCTGATTGTCGCCATTGCAACGTCGCAGAAACTATTTCCCATCTTATCAGGCCATGCGGTTCGCAAGGCGCATCACGATGGCACAAATCAACCTGGCTATGCCACACGCGAGAGCCCTTCGGTTTTCAAGACACTACGGCCCACGGCGCGCTCCCTCGCAAGCATCATCTTTTCTACCAACTTTGCCCTATCCGCCGTCCTAGTCGAGCTCATCCTCTGCGAGATATCGAACACCGTGAACCGTGCGACGCGAATATTGGCTCTCAAGGTCACCCTTCCGTCGCTGCTGTTCCTCCTCGTCGTCGCAACGCCTGCCCTAGAGATACATTCGGTGATATCAGGAACCGGACTTAATGTTGGTGGGGTGCCAAAAGGACGGCAGAGAGTAGCCTGGGCATTGGAGTTTTGCGGGATGGCGGTATGGCTTGCAGGTTTCTGGTACCTTGGGAGAGGGATGTTGGGCTCATACCTGCATGAGGAGTCGTATCTGCACGATCATACTTTCAGCGAAGGGTGCCTAGAGAGGATAGGCATAATTGGAATCAGCCTGATGGCGTCGTTAGCTGGCTTTGCGGCTATCTCTTCGCTGTGGCAGACGTTTGGTGTCAAACATCGCTTGGTAGGTGCTGCATCACTTCAACATATTGGACAGTACTGATTATAGCAGGTTACGGAGTCTGACATTGGGCGGAAGCAAGCTGGTATACAAGCGACCAACGACATGCTCTTGGCCAAAAACAGTCGCCTCCGCGCTGTCGAGCGTAAGCTTTTGGATCATCCGCAGCCAGGTTTCATGGGCCGCGTAGTGGGCACAATACGGGGCAACCCCGATGTTCAAGAGCGAAACACGCTACAGCTTGAGATCCAAGGTCTCGAGACGATGCGTCATACTCTCCAAAACTCCCTGACGGTCTTACAGAGCCGGCGACAGTCACAGCAACGCTCACACACTGCACACGGACGCCTGTTCAACATGGTCTCGTATGGCTTTGCGCTCTATTGCGCCTACCGTATCGCGGCTACGACGTTCACAACGCTCCGTCGTTTCTCCTCGCCAACCACCAGCTTTTCGAGTAGTGACCCGATCAACAACTTCCTGGCCCTCCTAGCGAAACACTGGGACCCCACAATCGACCGTGTAGCCTGGAGTCGTACGATCTCGTTTCTTTTATCTGGCGTCATGCTCCTTCTCTCCTTCAACAGCGTCCTACAGACCTTCTACCTCTTCGCTCGCGTCGTTCCCGGTGTCTTATACCACGCCCAAACCAATTTCGCGTTGATCATCTCGCAGATCGCGGCAACGTATGTGATTAGTTCGGCGTTGCTACTTAGGAGTAACCTACCGCCTGAGATGAAGAGCAAGATTGGCGATGCCCTGGGGGCTCCATTAGAACCAGGTTTCACAGAAAGGTGGTTTGAGGGCTGGTTTCTTACGGCTAGTGCAGCGACGATGATGGGGCTGTGGGTAGGAAAGAAACTGAAGGGAGGTGAGTGGGATGACGATGAAGATGGGGATGGTGATATTGAGATGGGGAAGAGGAGTTGAGGTATATCACGATGTTATATTTAGCACTATATGCATACGTAGCATGAAGGTATACACGCCATGTCATCACGATCGATTCCGCGTCTCCAAGAATCTGTTACAGCTAGCCCCTGTGCCATGATGGGAAAGAGGGAGAGCGCATGTAATATCCATGCCTGATAATGCAAATGGGCAGCTCTGCATGAACGCAATATCTATCAGCAAGATCTCAGGCTTCGTAAGCACTCAATTGACGCGCAATTAAAGAACGTTGACGTCGCTGCTGTGCAGCTGCCCGATCGAGTCGCGTCCTAAGTCTGACGTCAGTTGTAGTGGGGCATCATCTCAATGAAAAGCAACGTGGGGCGACTTTCAGACACCATCACCAACGATTGAATTCTACTTACTCGAAAACTCAAAGGTTAGTGTTGCTACAGCGGAAGAATACCTAGCAAGCGTAGCATCGCTAACAATCCCACAGAAGCACCTAAACTACACCTACCAACCAACACAACGTGAGTCCATACCACCATACTATCATGTCCATTCCATTCCATTCCATTCCAAGCATGCACCACAATTCCTTCCTATCGCTCACCCGTCCTTCTCTCTAACTTCACCCAGCTCCAAACCAATACTCAAGATGTCTGCTCAACAAGGTGGCCGCCAGTCCCCCGACCCCGAGCACCAGTCGGATGCGCAGCAAGGCTCGACCTCAGACAACGTCAACAAGCAGGGCGGCGCACCAAAGGAGGGAAACGCTGAGCAAGTCAGCGATGACCACAAGGCGGGACTGAGCTCGAACCCTACGCACCCGCTTGCGAAGCATGCAGAGGAGACTACTAGCAAGAAGGTTTAGGAGAGCTGGAAGAGCGATTCATGGAATGAGGACAGCTGTATAAGGGCAAGCGGAAGAATTGAAATTGTCTTCTGCTACGAACCTATGTCCCCAGACAGGACATTAAGAAGTTGTCTCTAGATTCAATAACATAGCCAAAATGAAGGCGATGACTTGACGTCATACACGGAATTATTTCGATTGTGAACAAACTAAGCTTGCTGTATACTTTGATGCATGACCTACGAGCATAATCGTATTAGTTGATTACTTCTAATCGAACAAAAAGATTAAATTGTCACTCTTTGTACAATTTGATGTTCGTCGAGGGTACCCTGGGGCATTGATTCCGTAGCATTCAACCCAAGTGGCAACACTGCCCCACATACTCTCAACCACGAGTCAGTGGTTCGGCATGCCGTTTTCATTCGAGGAATTGCCCCTAGCACCGGATTTTCGGAAAATTTCCCATCCCATCTCGGCTGTAGCCCCTATTCCAACCCTCAGACCTCAATTATGATCAGGTATATGAGTTTTTCAATTCACAAATCTTTCAACTCAGGGCACTTGGTCTAGGGGTATGATTGTAAGCATTGTCTACTACCCACTCAACATTATAAATTTCTAACAGTCTTTAGTTCGCTTCGCACAACTTAAATGTGAGCATGTGAAAGGTCGTGGGTTCAATTCCCACAGTGTCCATTTTTTTGCTAATTCTGTCAAATGTTTAGGTGTAGGTGGACAGGCTTTTTTTGCCATCGAATAGTGGATTGCTGTAGCCCAGAATTCAGTATCATGTGCGACTGTTAGGGCATTCGGCTTCGAGACATCTCACCACAGTAAGAAAAGCTAGGGTAAAAATAAACTCTCTTCGAAACCTCACAGGGCTTGAGGGAGATGCTGATGCTGGACATTGACGATAAACTTCCCTAGAGCCCCTATAAAGTCAAGGCCTGGCAGTAGAGTGGGACATGGCAGTGCTCGATCCCGAGGCTGAGCTCAGGCTTCAAGGTAGCCAGTAGGCTTCACGCCCTCAATGATGGTGCATTCATCGCAAAGATAAAACACAGACTTTTATCTACCATGCAACTTTCATCTCTCGTTTTTCATATCCGTATCCTAGCCCATCTCTGCAACAAGAAATGAGAAGGATCCGCATACCCCCAACCCTCAAACTTTTAGTTGCTGTGCAAGTCCTACAAGTCAAAGCTCGCTCTCGTCAGTTCCAGCTCAGCTGCACATTCCACCTCATCGTCAGTCAAGCTCAGCTCGTCAGTAGTGATTTGTATGAAATCCTTCTCCCTGTACAGCAGCGGCGGGGCACGCAGGGGAATCGGGTCTTTGGCCTCCTAAGCACCACCCGCAGCTTTGACAATCTCGGATACCTTCCTAGCAAGGTCCTCGGCCTCTGCCTTTGTGGCTGCCTCGGCGTATACGCGGACGGCGTCCTCGGTACCAGAGGCACGAGCGAAGGAGCGGCCCTGGCGGACCTTTTGCACTTCTCTGTCGATTTGCGCTTGGACGCCGTCGGGGCTGGTGAGTTTGCGTTCCGCATCGGTGGTTTTGAAGATCCTCCTGTCGTTGACGATGACCTTCAGCAGGCGATTGGGCAGGTCGGTGTACGTTGACAACCACTCCTGCGGTCCCCAGCGCTTGTGCGCAAGCACAACTTCCACGAGGAGGAAATCAGACAGTGCGTCACCAACCGACTGGTTGATGAGATTGATGCACGCGCGTAGCACGTCGAGAGCTTCTTTCTCCCCCGGACTGCGGGGTTCGTGCTTCTCGATGGTTTCAAGTGTATCGTGGGAGAAGATGACGGTGCCGTGGCCATTGGCCTCAAAGTAGACACCGATGTCGAGCTTCTCGGCAGCGTGGTGGAGGTACTTGACTCCAGTAGCTGTGCAGTCGACCTTTAGGTGTAGAGTGTCCTCGACATACTTTGTTGCCGCGCCGTTCGCGTATGCGGTCTGCACGACTCCAATCTTGAGGTCCTCGGCCAGTCCACTGGAGCGTACTAGGTCACCGAGGAACGATGCCACCAGGGTGGCAATTCGGTCGCCGTCAAGTAGACGGAAGATGTTTTGTGAGTCCTTGAAGTAGTAGACGACGCGATCTGCGTCGCCGTCGAGCGAACAGCATCGGTCGCCCGGCCCAGTCTTCGATGATGGAGGAGCGCGCTGGTTTGTCTTGACGAAGTCGGCGCCACACTAAGCCATGCATTAGCCTCCATTGAATGTAGTATCAAGCCAAGTCCCCTTACATCGACGTTCAAACTCTCCGGCTTGATAACATTGTCATTGACCACAACAATTTCAAGACCCTCCTCTTTTGAAGGAAGGTACTTGATTAGCTCTACCAGCTTGGGTCCACCAACACCGTTGGCGCAATCGACCGTCAGGTGTCCAGAAGGCTTCTTTCCCCTCAAAGCGGTTTTGAAGGCTGCACCAAACTTCTCGTAGTATCCCTTCTCAGTAGGCACGCCGTATGCCTCTTTGGTCCCTTCTGTGTTCATGCATCGAACCATGTAGTGCAGCTGTGGAGTTGTCAGGAAGCCATAGTCCTTTGACTCAGCGCCTGCAGCTGTCAGACCGTCAAGCAGGCATCCAAGCAGTCTTGACCCTGAAGCTCGGGTATCGCGAGCGACTACGACGCGGGCAGGTGTCTTGAGGTCGATCTTGTACTTGGACGCAAGTTCGTGATAGTACTTGGAGACGTCCTCTGGAGTTGACTGATTCGCGATTTCCGTGCTTAGGACCTCCCACTCTTCCTATGTGCATGCGTTAGGCTTATTCTGTCGCTCGAGTTTGGTTTCGGCTACGTACTTGGAGCATGTTGCCCTAGACTCAAGTCAATAAATAATTCCAGAATCATGCAAGATGAGAACATACCATTGGCTCCACCAGCTTCACGCCGTTGTCCTCAGGGGGGTTGTGCGAGGCTGTAATCATGACGCCAATCCATTTCCCTTTCAGTGCTCTTGACCGCAGGGCGGCGATTAGACCAACGCGGGTCAGAACAGAGTCAAGAACATCGCTACTTTTGTTAGCTACTTTCCGGAAGAGCGAATGTTGGGAGGCATTGGAGTATTGGGAACGACGGTAAGGGCGGGGCAGCGAGGTAGCCTTACGCTTTGGTGCGGAACTAGACACTGGTTAGCTTGTATTCATAGCAACAGAGAGCCTTGGACTTACTCCAGCAGTTCCGTAGGTATAGACAAGTCCCTCAGGCGCGGGATGCTTCTGTGCCGCTTCGACGATGGGATCAGCCATGGTGAAGGTGCTCGCTCTCTCAAGATGTACGGTCAATCTCGGCTTGCAACAATATGGGCACGAGGAAGCGTGCTCGTAATGGAAAGGATATTAAGAAGAAGAGAGAAGAAGAAGAGGAGAAGGAGAGGGAGACTAAAAGTCAGCTCAAAGCGAGATATGCATAAAGATGTCCGACGTCTGAGCCTCAGCAAGAGGACCCCTCCACGCTACTCCACGCAAACCCCACTAGCAGGGATGCCGCAGGGCTGAGTGAGCGAGTATCCCTTCCGCTTTCGATGACGTTCCACTTGTACCTGGTTTATTTTAATTCCGCTCATCGACGTTCAGCCTTCAGGTGCGCTTCTCCGTCTACTACTGCACGCAATTCGAATGTCTCCGTTAGCTGCGAAGAGATGGCAAGTCATTTCGAAACCGTCTCCATTTGTTGCTCCTGCCTCGGACTGGCCAAAGTCGCCATTGCGGGGGTTGTGAGACTGTGCCTGGCGGGGCTGACCGCCTCTCCCAGTAGCCACGGGTTTGCAACGTAATGGAGCTGAGACTTCATCCTGCATATGGTCGGCTAGGTGCGGCTGAGAGAGAGCAACTTTGCTCCAAAGTTAGTTTATTAGTTTCTTCACGCAACAACTGCCATGTGGAGCACAGGTTTGGACACGAGAGAAGTGAACTCGATTGCCTCCAGCCTGGAGAAGCATCGCTACAGACTATCTGAAGAGTCGAAGAAAGTCCAGCCGTGCACAGTTACCGAATACTGATAGGACTGCTGCCAATGGACAAGGGAATATTTGAAACAAGGATACCAATCAATGCTCAGAAGTTTGAAGGACCAAGACCAGGAAACCTTCCGAATCCGCCAGCCAGCACGCTGTGGTTGGGAACGGGACTACCAATCTCGCCATGCGCCGGAGGAGGTGCTGCTGTGTCAACAAACTTGACCTGCGAGAGACGCCCGCCAACCTCTTTGATTCCCATGGTACCACCACCGTTGCTGTGGTTGCCGTCAATAATGCCACAAGCGTCCCTAAGCTCTTCCAATGACACTGCTGGCTCTATTGGGTTCCGCAACGCCTCGACTTGGTGGTGCACTTCGTTTGCGTCAATGTAGCCATCCGCTGTCGTGTGACGGGTCGCAATGGTCTTGCACGCAGCGCACGCCAGACGACGGAGGTACACTATGCGTTGCTCATTCGGCACACGTTCAATGGTTCGAGGGAACGGAGTGCTGAAGAAACCAGAGGTGGGCGAATTGCCCCACGGGGCGCCAGATGTGGGAAACTGTAAGGGTGGTGTTCCCCAAATGCTTCCAGTATTCGGTCCCCCAAAAGCGCCATACGGCTCCGAAATACGCGAGCCAGGTGCATCTGCAAATCCGAACCCAAGTGGTGGTGCACCTCTCATTGAACCGGGCTGCTGTACGCTCGTTCGTCGCTCTGGAAGGTCGGGGAGATCATCCTCGTCGTCCAAAAGAGCCTTGCTACCAAGGTGTTTTGCAAGGTCATCCACATCAGATCCCGTATTCTCATCATGCGGCTTCACACTAGAAGGTCGCTGGATGGGCGCTGGTCGTTGGATCGGCTGCGCTTGGGGAGCGGCAATTGGACTCTCAAATGACCCCGATCCTTGCCGTGAGTGACTTGGTACTCCCATGCCAAAGGCATGATTCGGCCCTGCGAAACCTGGAGGAGCAGAAAAGCCTGGGGGACCTTCCATGGGAAATCCACGACCCATTTGTGGCGTTGGCATGCCCGGCGGGGGGAAACCTCGGAAGTTTTGCGCGCCAGGCGGCTGAGGAGGGAAGAATGGAACACCAGGACGAGGGCCCATCATACTAGGCATTATCGGACCTTGACTAGGGTAGCCGTTGAGTCCAGGAGGGCCCATACCCAATCCCGGAGGCCCCGGCATGCCCGGAGGCGCTCCCAGGGGCGGCATCGGTGAGTTTGGTAAACCATGGTGAGCGGGCATTGATAGTTGCGAGCTTGATGGCTTTGTTAGGATAGACCTTGGCGCTATTGCGTTTTGTAGCTGTGGTGTGGGAGATATCGACTTGCTTGTTCCAGGTGCTACCAGTGGAGTCTTAGGAGAAGAGCCATGGGAACCTCCTTGCTGTGAAGTCTGCCGCTGTCGATTCGGTGTCGGTGCCTTGGGAACAGCTGGTGTTACGTGAGGCGAGGGCATTCCCGTCGACGACGCTTGCTTGAGCAACTGAGGCGGTAATGCTACACCAGGGGGGTGAGATACCTTCCTCGCGCCGGCAACAGCATTGTGAGCTGCTGCTGCAGCAGCTTGCTCCTCTTTCCGCATGCGATCCTTGTCTGCTTTGGCTTTTGAATCGCGCTCCCTGCGGTCCTTGTCCTCCTGAGCTTTTTTCTCGCGAGCCTCCTTCTCCCTGCCTTCTCGCTCGTCGCGTTCTTGCCGTTTAGCCTCATCCTTGGCCTTCTTCTCTTGGGCCTTCTGTTCGCGTGCTTTCCTCTCGGCTTCCAGTTGGCGATCGCGCTCGTCTTGCTGTCGCTTCAGGCGTTCAGCTTCCTTGCGCTGTCTCTCTTCCTCTTGAGCCTTGCGTTCTGCCTCTTTCTTCTTCCGCTGCTCCTCACGCTTTCTGCGCTGTTCTTCGAGCCGTTGCTCTTCCGCAGCCTTTGCCTCGGCCTCCTTGGCAGCAATTTCAGCATCTTTGCGTGCTTTCTCTTCCGCCTTCAGCTGTTTCTGCTTTTCCTTCTTCTCCTTCCGCTTCTGGGCTTCCTTGGCTTTCTTGGCCTCTTTCTGGTCTTTCCGCACATCTTCCTCCTCTAGTTCTTCAAGTAGCCGCTTCTGGCGTTCTGCGGCTACCTTTTCTCGATATGCTTGGAGTACTCGTTGCTCAAACATTCGTGCCGCAAATATCTGAAACATCCGCCTGCCTTCCTCCATACGCTGCTCCTCGGTCATGGCATCCTACGCCCAATTAGCCAATTATACGTACCCCAGCAAGCAATACGCACTTCTTCGTCTTCCTCATCCTCTTCATAGTCATCGTCCTCGTAGCCCTCCTCTTCGTCTCCTTCGTCGTCGAAGTCGTCTTCCTCTGGTGGAGCCTCGTGACTGTGTGTGGCGTGAGATCGATACATGCTCGGGTGAGCCTGAAACTGAGCTTCCTCTTCCCGTTGCATTCTACGCTCGGCAAGCTGCTCCATCATTTCTATGAATTTCTTTCCGTCGTTTTTTAGCAAATCGTCAGCAACTGTGAGTATACCACCTAGGGTAAGTGAATCAGCATGCTCCTGGACAATGATTTCGGCGCATCCGTACCTTTTACTTGTAGACTGCTGCCGAACTGAAGAAAATCTGAGCCTTCGGGCGGTGGCAAGCTACGTTCTTCGGAGCTATAGTCGCCTTCTGACGATATCTCGCTGTTTGAGTAGTCTTCCTCCTCTTCATCGCCAGAGTATTCGTCTTCGTCGTCGTCGTCGTAGTGGCCAGGGGGGTGGGTATTCAGCATGGGGCGCGGATGCGGGGCACTGGAACCATAACCATAATTAGCCTCAGGCAAGAAACTACCGACGTCTTGTTGGTGGTGCGCGTACTGCTCGAGTTCTTCATAGTAGGCATCGTACAGCACCTCCAGCTCCTCCTCTATCGCTGTGCGCTTCCTGCCACACACGGTACAGCTGCACGAGTGCTTCTGTTGCTCCTTCATTTTGCGCAGTACCGCTTCCTTCTCGATTTTGACCAGCGACTTGCGCTCGTCTTCGCCGAGAGACAGCCAGAACTCGCGAATGCGCTCCCGCTCTTCCTGGGTCGAGGTGTTCCATATGCGGTCCTTCTTCGAGCCTGACCCCATGACTGCGTCGGGGCTATGACGCTGTGGAACATGCTGTGCGTAGGCGAGCGGAGGGGGCGCAGAGGGCGCCTTCTTCTTCTTCCGTGGCTTCTTGCCGCTCCCGCTTGGCATTGATGTGTGGCCATAGGGCTGCTGGTAGTGGCCATTTGTGCCATATGCGTGCTCGTAGTGCTCCACGTCCTCATCCGAGTAGAAGTCGGGGTCGTCGTCGTACGGCGGCTCGTCCAGCTCGGCGTCTGCGTACTGCGGAGCGGAAGGGCGAGTTTGGGCTGCGGCGGAAGCCAGGGCGGGCGGTATGCTCAGATGCCCATTCTTCCCAGTCGCGGGCGCGGGGGGGTCTTGGGCGGCCTTCTTCGCGGCTTCCTTTTCCCGCCGCTTCTGCTTCTTGCGGTTCACAGCGCTGGCCGTGGCGTCGTGTGCTGCGGTGCCGTTGGGGGGCATAGTCGCCTGTGCGGGTCCTTTGGTGCCCTGGGCCATGAGAGCGGACAGAGGTGGTCGGGGTGGGGTGGGTAGTGCTGTGGGAAAGGTCAGAGCAAGTCCTCGTAGTGACGAGGGAGAGCCAGGCCCGACTATGACGCCGGGAAGGCAGTCTAGGCCTATTCGAGGGAGCAAAAGTGAGAGGGTGGAGGAATTGGAGGGGCCGTCACGCACTCCAAGGGCGGGTTTGCAGAGCAGCCTCCGCCTCGGTCGCCTGCTGCAGAGACTGCGGGTACAGGTGGATTCGGGGTCGTGTGCTTGGTCGGCTTCGGGCGTGCTGGCGCAAGTCTCGTGAGTTCGCGGGTGGTGGCAGACGGACGTACCTGGCTGCGAATCGCACCTGCCGCTAACCAATGGCTTGGCACATGTCTCTTCTGGAAGGAACGCGGCAGTGCAGCGGCCTGCCATCGTATCTCAACCTAACACCGCACCACCTCCGAGACGAATCGTCCTCGTCTCTGTCCTCTCAGCCGCCCGCGCCAGCTCGTGCGTGCATCCACCCGTGTCATCTCTGCCCCCCATTATTAAAGGCGTCGCCCGCCCGTCGTCCTCTGCGACCTTTACCTCGATCCCACCCCCCCCTCGAGCCCTTCCCTCTCGTCGCTCGTAGCACTGCGTCGTCGCAGCACCACGCCCACGCTGCCATCGCCCTCTCACTGTAGTCTGTCGCTTCAATCCCTCGTCGAGCCTTTTCTGGAGGCGCTATTGTCTCACACCTACCACCTCTCGTTGGCCGCTCTTCGAGACAATCACCAACTAGCACTCTTCGCGTTGGGCCCGTACCACGAAGCACATATCCCGCGAGTCGCATTGCTCCCGCCAATTCAAGGCTACTTAACTGTATCCTACGACCCGCCTGAACAGCAATCTGTCTGTTGTTGAGCCTACTTTGCATCTGCCTCCATCTCGAGCTTCCCACCACCCAACGCACCGATACAATCGCCCTTCAATTGCGACATCCACGTTATCCGTCTCAAAATGGCACAGCAAAATGGCGAACCTGTGATGCGCAGGTACGTGTTCAGTTTCCATAATCTTATCAGATTCCCCACCCGTGTTCAAGCCTCAATCTCCCTCGTCGTATCTTTCTTTCGCGAATCCCTTGGCTTCTGGAGTTTTCACACATTGTTTGAGTCCTCGTCTCCGCGATTCTCTTCAGTATCCTCAATTCACGCAATGCGTCGAGGTGCCCCAGCTGCGGCATGCATCAATAGTCTGAGCTGTGCCACCCCGGTATTTGCGCCATAGCTTGCATTGGCGTACCCGGTCCGGAGACACCCGTCTAAATATAGGCCACCGCACAGGACTCCCATGTCAGTTTTTCATCGACTCGCGTTGAATTCTTCCTCTGTTTGGTCAATTACTTTCTCCCAAACACCTCTTTGCTTCAAAGCTTCCCGCTCCTCGCCACCTTCCTACGGGCTCGCCGATAGTGGTACTCTGATGTGTTTGCACAGCATGCTGATCTGAGACCACCAGGAAGTTGGTAATTATTGGCGACGGCGCGTGTGGCAAGACTAGTCTACTAAGCGTATTCACCCTGGGTTATTTCCCCACGGTAGGTCACAGCAAGAGTATTATTTGACGTGACATGCTAACGTGACATGCAGCGATACGTTCCGACGGTGTTTGAAAACTACGTCACCGACTGCAGAGTAGACGGCAAGTCCGTTCAACTTGCGCTATGGGATACTGCTGGCCAGGAAGACTATGAGCGCTTACGTCCATTGGCCTACAGCAAGGCCCATGTTATCCTCATTGGCTTCTCGGTCGATTCGCCCGACTCGCTAGAAAACGTCAAGCACAAGTGGGCTGAGGAGGCTCGCGAACGGTGTGCTGGTATTCCAATCATTCTAGTAGGGTTGAAGAAAGATCTCCGCGAGGATCCTCTCGCTCAAGAAGAGATGCGCAAAAAGTCCCTTCGATTCACCACCACGAAGCAGGGCAGCGATATGAAGGAGATGATCGGCGCACGGAAGTACTTGGAGTGTAGTTCACTGACGGGTGACGGGGTCGACGATGTTTTCGAGGCCGCAACCCGCGCTGCGCTCTTGTCAGTCGACAAAAGGGAGAAAAACGGCTGCTGCATCGTCTTATAACAGGCCTTGCCTATCTTTACAATGCATTGGGTGGAGTATTATGGAGTATCGTTTTGGAATCCATTGCTAACGGCGTTTCTGAGCGTCACTGCATTTGTCCAAAAGTCGGGCCAGAGTGGTGGAAGATTGCTTTCGTTCTGCTGAACATGTCAAGCATGGAGGTTTCGTCGAAACATTTGGGCTTAGTTTGGCTAATGACGATGATGACTATCATCTTCCACTCATTATTTTTTGTGTATATTTTTCGGGGGAAGGCATCGTCTTTTAGGATTGCCGGGTGGAACTTGGCAGCATGGCAGACAATGGCTGAGTGCTGATACTCTTATCACATATCGCTTTGTAATAACCAAACCGGTGATTGCTATCGTTGAACTTGAATATGCTACAACACAAGAGACTTTACTGGACTCTCAACCCACTGCTGAGCAACCAACAGCCTTCTTAATTGCCTTCGATATCCCAAGTATACACATATGTTACACTCCTTCTGTCGCACTTCTCCCAACAAAATCATCACACCTAGTTCCTCGTCCATGCGTGGTTCCACCCCTCCCGTCCTGGAAAATCGGTCTGCACCCTCGCATACTCGACCGGCACACTCCCCCAAACCCCCCTCTTCAACATGGCACTCCTATACAGTCTCCCCACCTCCCTTCCCCTCATGCCTAGGCGTCCGGCATCTGGCCCCTGGCCACCAGCCTCCTGTTCGCTCACTCTATTGCCGTTTTGATCGAGGAGACGTAGGTGTTCACAGGCGGCGCGCATGGACATGTATTGGCGCTCGAGGTCGCGCTCCTCGGCCCAGCGACGTTTGCGCAGGAAGAGCATCCACGCGCGGTGAATCGTCCAGTGGCGCAGGTGACGGTTCCGACTGAAGTGGAGGGGCCGGGGAGTGAGGGGATGGGAGAGATGGTAGCGGATGGACGCTGACGAACAACATTAGCATTGCAATTGGCTATGATAACACAAAGGTTTTCGCGAGGGATATATAGACGGGGAAGCTGAGAGACATACTGATTCGTGGGTCCTGGCCGCCGCCCTTCTTACTCCTCTTCTGCATTCGCGATGTGGATGAGAAGGGCGATGTGTATGCTGGTATTCTTGCTTGCGGGCATTGCGCGATTCGCTGGAAGACGCTCGACGGGCGGACTATTTGGGGTTTGAACGGACGGAGGACCGGCCGGAAGATTGAGAGGTTCATTGTGGGCGTGCAATTGGCGTTGCGGTGTGGTTTCGTGAGGATGTTGAATGGTCTCAGAAATTCGAGATGGCCCTTGCCGCCAAGGACGCTAGTGGACGGCGAAGAGACGACGCATCTTAATACGCTCACATCTCGATATCTTTACGGATATCTCCACAAGTTGACGAAATACAGAAATTTTTAACATCTTTTGAGTACAATGCTGTCGTCACCGTCTACACCACCCCACACACTCACTCTCTCTCTCCGTCTCTAGAATTATTATCGATATATCCGCTCCAAAGCTGAACGCATTGTCCATCTATCTTCTGATTAGTGTTCTTTATCATTTGTATCATCGAGGCTGCCCATATACGGGGAGATTAATTGTTGGTTTTATTCGCTCCATACTCTCAGTCTTTCTTTTCAAACGTACATCAAGCAATTCCATTTTTATTCCATTATTGATTATATTGCTCAATATAGTACTCCTTGAAGGGTCCTGCCTGTTGGTTCAATAGTAAATTGTAGTCTACTGACGGGTATAACAAATCCTACCCAGCTAAGGCGTCGACTTATTGTAACATCTAAGCGGGGTATATATCAAACAGCCCCAGGTGGTAAGGAAGTGCGCAATGAGGAGTTCATCAGGCTGCTAAAAGATCATTGTGTATATTCAGTCATATCCAGCATCTCGTTCGTTGCTTCTCTGTTCACCAAAGTGTGAGCCAGTGACCCAACGCCCCTCACACGAGAGCTTCCACCACAGCCAAAGGTTAGGCAAAAGTTAGCTTTGGGACGAAAAGACTTGCTTAAAGAAGTAGTAAAGGTCAAGTAGAGGTAAAGGCAGAGCGAGCTGCTTGCATGCCACCTCCCTCATTTAAGCCCCTCCTAGTAATATGTAAAGAACGTCTTCTACTACTTAAATCTTCTGTCTTCCCTCTACCACACTTCTCATATATCCCCTCGCGAATGCTGGTTGAAGTCTCAAGAACTACCACAGTCTATAACAATCAAGCCCTCACCAAGCTTCAGTCAACAACAACATGAAGCTCCTCAACTTCATCTTCACCCTCTTGATCACCGCACCCGTCTACGCGAAAGACAACAAACTCCACCAGTGCAGCAACCATGGCGAGGTCAAGTGTGCCAGCCCCTATGGTCCTGTCATATTGAAATGCCAAAACGGAATCTGGGTCTTCCGCCGTCCCCATGGTGCTTGCCCACCGGGCACTTATTGCGTCCAGACCCCAGAGGTCAAGTGCGTGAGCATGGAAGGCAAGGATCCATAGACAAATTACATACAGGGCCTGCACTGACTCGGATTTTTCCATGCAGAAGCGTAACCTGGCAGCGATAACGTCTCAGGATATCTTCAAGATGTGCGTCAAGGTAAGGTTATAGTCCGTCGATTCAAATCCGCGTTAATCTTTTGCATGCCGTCTAACTAGTGAAACTTTTGTATTGACAGATCTAATAGGACCCTCGCCATAGAACTTGCAACCAGCAAATATGACAGGCTTTCGATGGCAGGTGCAAGAACGAGTGCAAGCGGCGCTGCTAAGTGCACTTCTCCCCTCAACATCGGCACACGGGGTGATCATGGTCTGCATTTGAGCTTCGACTGTTTTCTGCACAGATGGATTTTGCGAGTTCAATGGCTTAGCTACCTTTAGTGTTCGGGATACACGGAGGGGCTATGTGAGTTCAATGGACACTCAGAGGGAACTCGGAAATGGTTAGGTACAAGGTCGTCGCACCCAGAGCCAATAAACCATCAAACCTCTACGCCTATGCGTTTTGCCCAAGTAATGATTGCCAGATCTACGCTGACTGCTTCATTGATACTTGCACAATCTCACGCATGAAACGATGTTCATGATGTGTAGCAAGCGTAGGAATAAGCGCCTCGTCACCAACCACGACCTGAAACATGATGCTGGCGACTTTTGGCACTACCCTACCAAATCAAATTTAACCTTGAACGTTTTCATTAAACGCCATCTGACACAGGACATGTGAGACATCATCCCTCGCGTCTCCACGCAACGATAAGGGACTGCGGGATACTCCGTATTTCTCCCAACACGAGGTTACGTGGAATACAGTGGCGGGGCACAGTAGCGGCGTCCATGGCAGCGCTCCGCAAAACTGGTGAAAAGCTAAGGGATGACCATACCTGATGAGGAAGAATGTCCACGACCTAAATCTCGACCCAAAAATAAAATGCTCGTTGCCGCGAACTAGAGATCCGGCGTTAAACCGGCGCGAGGTGGAACGAATGAGAGGGCGCAGATGGTGGAAGCACAGGGGTCGTCGGCCAGGGCTGCCTGTTCGTCATCGCGGCCCTTTTTTGTTCCCAACGCTGTTCGACGCGACTGCTTCTTTGACCTGGACGGTTCTCTCTTTTACCACACGCTCTTTGTGGGGAATTTTCTGTGTTGTTTCTTGTTATCTCATTATTTGTTACCTGATCACTCTTTCGGATTGTCTTTGCAGCTGCAGAGAGGTCACAGAAGACATGCGCTGATCTTCCAGATCCCTCGCTCAACCGTCGTTACACATATTAATTCGAGCGCACACGCACACGCCCGATCCCCTTATCGACGTCTTGCCCGCTCGCTCTTGTACATACACTCATCATGACTTGGACACCGGCGAATACCATGCTCCCGCGGGACGAGAGCGTAAAGAAGAAGTTCGAGCAGTTGCTGTCGGACAACCCACTAGGCGCAACGGTACGTGGACATGTCTAACTCACAAGTGCTTCTGCTAATCTCTTCAGGTCTCGCAAGACTCAGTCATAATCGCTATAGGAACATCGCTCGCTATCACTTCCGCTATATTTGTCGGGTTTTTACTCTTGCGACCATTTAATACCATCGTTTACGCTCCCCGTCTCCGCCACACCGACGAGAAGCATCGACCGCCACCGATAGGCAGAGGCCTCTTCGCGTGGTACAAACCGGTTTTCAAAACAAATGAAGATGAATATGTGGAGAAGATTGGCCTCGACGCAACAATATTTCTGCGCTTCGCCCGAATGTGCAGGAACATGTTCGTCATCCTAGCAATCGTGGGTTGCGCCATCATCGTGCCCGTAAATGTCACACGATCGGTGGAATTCCAGAAGAAGTTCAACAAGGCAAACGCAAAGACGGCCATCATCCTGATGACGCCTAGAGACCTCATGGGCAACATCTTCTGGGCTTTTGTCGTGCTAGCCTACGTTGTCGACATCGTTGTGTGCGGCTTTCTGTGGTGGACCTACCGTGCTGTCCATCGATTGCGACGCAAGTATCTAGAGAGTCCAGAGTACCAGAACAGCCTCCACTCGCGGACCCTAATGATCACCGACATCGACCGGAACCTTCGAAGTGATCAGGGTATCCTTGAAGTGACGGACAGCCTGCGGACTACGCCCGAGGTGCCCAGAGCCTCAATTGGCCGGAACGTGAAGGATATCCCAGATCTCATTGAGGCGCATGAAGAGGCAGTCATGGAATTGGAGACGGTGCTAGCGAAGTACCTGAAGAATCCAAATCGTCTTCCTGCAGATCGTCCACTATGCACACCATCAAAGAAAGATCTCGAACATACGGACAAAAAACAGAAGGTGGATGCGATCGACTACCTCACAGCCCGGATCCAGCTCTTAGAAGCTCAGATCAAAGAAGTCCGTGAAACCGTCGACAAGAGAGATGCAATGCCTTATGGCTTTGCAAGTTACGAGTCTATTGAGTCTGCACACAGTGTGGCATTTGCAGCCCGCAGCAAGCACCCCAAGGGAACTACTGTACGGCTTGGCCCCAAACCGAAAGACATCATTTGGAAGAATCTGCCTTTGGATCCGAAAACTAGGCGCTGGAGACGGATCGTTAACAACTTCTGGATCTCCCTTCTGACGGCCCTCTATTTCATCCCCAACGCCTTGATCGCCGTGTTCCTATCCAAGTTTACTAATCTCGCCTACGTCTGGAAAGATTTCTCGACCGAGTTCAACGCGCATCCGCGATTTTGGGCAGTCGTGCAAGGTCTTTTGGCTCCCGCGCTGACGTCGTTGTTCTACTACTTTTTACCAATTATATTCCGTCGGTTGTCCATGAAGGCAGGGGACCTTACTAAAACTTCACGAGAACGACACGTCACCGCCCAGCTGTACGCCTTCTTTGTTTTCAACAACCTTTTCGTGTTCTCGCTCTTCAGTGCCGTGTATGGCATGGTCGTGTTAATCGTCAAATTGGCGAAAGACCAAAAGATGCCTTACAAAGCCATCATCAAGGAGCTTGACTTCTTTGTCACGATTATGAGAACACTATGCGAAGTCTCGCCCTTTTGGGTAACTTGGCTTGTTCAGCGTAATCTGGGTGCGGCTGTTGATCTTTCCCAAGCTGTCAATCTTGCTTGGGGCAGCTTCTCGCGCAAGTTTTTGAATCCGACACCGCGAGAGCTTATCATGCGTACAGCGCCGCCTCCGTTTGATTATGCCAGTTACTACAACTATTTCCTTTTCTATTCGACAGTGGCCCTGTGCTTTGCTCCATTGCAACCGATTACTTTGATCGTTGTTGCTTTCTACTTCTCTTTGGACTCCTGGATGAAAAAGTATCTCCTAATGTACGTCTTCTGCACCAAGAACGAGTCAGGGGGTGCTTTTTGGCGCGTTCTCTTCAACCGCATGTTGATCGGGACTTTCTTGTCTAATTGCATCGTTGCACTGTTGGTGGTTGCTCGCGGGTTTGATGCGAAGTGGATGATGCTTGGCGCCATGGCCCCCCTTCCTCTGGGGTTGCTCGCGTTCAAGTTCTACTGCAAGAACACGTACGACAACTCACTGAAGTACTATACCAAGGGCGAAACGTCTAAGGGAGGAGAGGCTCCTACGCCGATTGATAAGGAATCGCGAAGGCGGGATCGAGTTGCCGTTCGCTTCGGGTAAGTTGCACTTATCAGTCACACCTGAAACATACACTGACTTGCTGCTAGCCATCCTGCACTTTACCAGAAGCTGACCGTGCCAATGGTACACGAAAAGAGCAAGCACCTCCTCGGCGAAGTCTACCGCGGACGACTAGACGGAGATCTAGGCGATACAGCAGCTTTCAGCGACGTCTACACCATGAAGCGAATGAGCAAGGAGCATCCTGGCAAGGCCGCAGCAGGACCCGCGCCCTTCGAATTCGTATCAGAAAATAAAATGGACTTTGAGAACTTCAAAGACCGACCCGAATTCAGCGACGAGCACGGCGGCGAAGGTTCTGTATACGGCGCCAGTATCAGCCGCCCCGATACACCCGGCTCCACGTTCAGCGACAGTCAACGCGGACGATCATCATCACGAGACTCGGAGAGGACAGTGGGCAATGATGAGCTTGGTGTCACATACCCGGCAGGTTATCATCAAACGCCGAGTGCCTTGAGAGAGTACAGCCCGAGCCCAGACCCTGCATTGAGGAGAGTAGATAGCAGTTCTAGCATTCCGTATCAGATCCACGACGATAGGAATCTGCTGGCTGATGCGGCGCCAATGGGGAATCAAGGGACGGTGTACACGCCGTACAGCCCAGAGAGGGATGGACAGAAGGATTATTTCCGCCGATGAGGAATGTGAGTAATTAAGATAAATGTACACTGAGACGAATCTCCTTAACTTTGTTATCATATGTCTGGCATGGCATTGGAGGGATATATGCATCTAGATGGCGCTCAGATTTGGGTATTCAATCGATGAAAGGGGATGAGATGGAGGAAGTTCTAAACACCATGTCTGCGACATGAACGCATTTGAAGGTTGAGAAATCACATATCTTACCTGTGTAGTCAGTCTCCCTACAACTAGATTGAGTTGAAGTGTCTATGTGAACTAAACGTATTATAGTCCTAATCACCAGCAAGGAACTATTATTAGAAGAAGAGAGCTGATGATGTTGCGAAGGCCTCCAGGCCTCATTGTCATTACTGCTATGGAGGCTACATGAGAGGCGTGGCAATACGCCCCTATGCAAGGCAAGGCATGTCATGACATGTCGTAACCGCAAGCTTACTCTCGCCTGATTCGCCCCCGAGTCTCATCCTCTCCGTTATCGAGACCAGACTCTGGCTTAATCAACCGGTGAGGCTCATCCGTGGGGTCGATGAAGGTAGGCGACCGGCGTCGAGTCTGTTGAGCTGCCAGCTGCCTCTTGGCCTCCTCCAACTCTCTCTTGGTCTACTTCAACTCCATCTGCATCCGTTGCATGCTCTCCTCGGCACACAACCACCTTCTTACCTCATCCATCCTCGGCTGGTCCTTTATATTTACCAATGGCTGCACGCATTCAAAGAATTTGTGGCGTAGGCGGACCAGCTCAATACAGTCCTTAGGCGATGGACGCACTTGGACATGTGGAGGCACTCGTCTCCCCTGGCCGTGCGTCCTGTAGAAAGACCTCGAGAGCCAGAGTTTGGGGCAGTTCTTCACTCATGAAAGTAACCTTTTGGTGCACGAGCCACGGTTTGCGTTGACATGGAAGGAACGGGAACGCGCGACGTGAACAGCACTTCACCTAAGTTTTAAGACGCACTATGAGAAACGAGATAGTTACGTAAAGCTAGAGACCATGAATTAAAATTAACACCAGAGGAATACCACACTATAGACGTCTTACCATGACTGACACTGCAAGCAGAACCTACCTTGATAAGCCGAACACACCATCTTAAGACCACTTGACTCGCTTCTGAGAGACCTCCTCATCGACAGTCACGCCACGCTTCGAATTCCTACGAGGGTTATCCGGAGCAATCTCATCACACGCCGCTGGCCCCTTACCCCAGTGCTCCTCAAAGCCCCAGCCCGGCTTGAAACCAGCTCGGGTATTCACGCGCGGAACCTGCGACCAGTTCAAATCTGCATGCCGCTCCGCCTCCGTACGCCCACTAAGCCTCAACTTCTCAACAGCACGCTCCCACCTGCTTACTGTAGCTGCGTACACCTGGTTGCCCCTCGCGTCCATGTCGTCTACAATCTCTTGGTAGGCTGCACAGTCGGCAGTGGCACGTTGCACCCATCCATTTGTAATGGGCGGATTATACATCTTATCGCGAGGACGGAGAAGCGGACATGTATGGCCGCACGCGCCGATTACGTTGCCGGGGGTGCAGTGCGTGCAGTACCAACTGTCGTATTTGTTTAGCTTGAGGAAATACTTGCGGTTGGCCATGGTGATCTTCATGTCGGCGAGGACATTACGGATCTCGTCGATTCGAGCTACTATCTTGGGGTTGGTCGTAGGTTTGCGAGGCGTTGAAATCGAGTTTGATGTCGAGGCTGTGGGTGGGTACAAGTCAAGCCAGGAGTCGACGGCGCCGGTGGGAGGGTCGCGTGGAGCAGCGCGGCGAGGCATTTCTCTAGATTATAGGGAGAGGCGGGAGAACGTATTGAGCGAGCTATGATATGAAAAAGGAAATAAATCAGGGACTATAATTGAAGAAAACTCTCTCGGATCTTACTATTGCTAGACACGCTGTGAAGTAAGACGTTGATGTGACAATACAATTGTTTCTCACGTGCACAATGTCTCACTCAATATGCTTCTCTTGTAGATTGGGAACTAGAAGATTCGGAGGAACGGTATGTCCGTACAATGTACAAGCTATCAGCCTCAGTTTCGTGAACGGTCGTTGGCTTCTTAGTGATAGGTTCTGATTTAGTTGGAATTGACATCGGTTTCAGCCGTTCTGTAACTGTCGTTGATGAGTTCAGTTCGCTAGTCAGAGGAGGAAGCGACGATAGGATCTGGTGAGCGAAAGTGATTGGCAGTCGATGATAGTAGTACTTTGATGTATAGTGAAGCACTAGAGCTCTAAGCGGTTCACCCACACTTCGAATGCGGATGAAGTTGTGTAGGTCAGTTCCAACGTCAGTGTAGGTTTTAAAATTTCAAGACCGTATCGCTCATGTTGCTCATGGCGGGAAAGGCGAAGTTATCCATCCAGTTGATAGTATCTTGTAGCCTTCTCCGTAGTCTCAATGCGCTCGACGAACTGCCGTGGAGTATTGTGCAACCCAGGAGGATTCCGGTAGTTTAAAACAAGCCTGCACTTGGACCACAACATAGCCTAGAAAAAGATGCTTTACTTGATGGAGCGACTCGAGGTCTTGATATATCCAGACAGACAAAGTGCTGCCTAGTTGCTGTAGACGCGTTCAATTGTGAATGTGTGTGCGCTATTGATTCACTCTGCGCCTGAGCTGCGGCTTCCGATTCGTGAAGATATGTCCTGGACCCTGCGGTCTGCTCAGTTGGTCGTTCGTTTCTTCAAGCTCTACTCCAGGCCGGCTGTCATGTGTCGTAATCTTGTGATGTAATGGCAATCGTCGTCAAGCTCGAGCCAATGAGATACAACGTTCTCAAACGGCTCATGGAGCCTTGTTGCTCTCTTGCATGGTTCGTTGAAATCATACAGATCAGCCTCTGCGTGAAGCCTGATTGTCATATGTTGACGTCAAATTCATCAGCCTAATCCTGGGTTATCTCGCTCCTCCTCTTCATCTCTGCCTCTAGATCCTTGACATCCAACGGCACCCTGGTCCCTTCCCACTTCTCCCTCTCCTGCTGCGCAAACCCCTCTACACTCAACATGCCCACACACAGAAATCCCAACTCCTCTCTATCGGTATCGAATACCTCCCACCACTCTACCTCCGGCATCTTGATGTTCACTTCCCTCGCCGCTAGATAAATTGCCGCCGTCGCTAGGCTTGTTGGCTGGTGTGTAAGATACAGCATTTGTGGACTCAATAAGGCTGTGTTCAAGTGGGATATGGCGCGTTTAGCGAGTTCGGATGCGCGGGGATGCGTAAAGACGTCCAGCGCCTGCAGGTATGTGATGCAGAGCGTGTAAGGCAGATTGACTTGTATCTGGAAGCCGAGGGTCTTCAAAATGCGCTGTTCGGTCGAGAAGAGTGTTGCCCGACGGCGTTCGTATGTGCCTTCTGAGACGAAATATGAGGTTTCCGGAGGCTTTTGCTGAAGGTGGTCGAGGTTCGCGAACGTAGTGGGGTTGGAGGAGAGGTAAGCATATACGTTTATGAGACTCCGTGCGGATTTGGGATATGCTGAGAGCTTTGTCGTGAGGTAAAGGGAGGCTGCTGAGACTTGCTACATTATTGTTATCTAGCTGTCATGGTTGTAGGTAGAATTGCGCGTACCTCTGCGCCGAACTCAGCCAGACTGCCACCGTCGGGACCGACCCAGAATCTCATAAACACAAGAATAGCTTGCGCAATGACCTCTTGTGGTAGTCTGAGCAGCATGCCGGCAGCTTGTGTGAGTCTGGCACCCGCGAAGCGTATTGAATCCTCGAGATCGGTTGGTATGCCATCGAGTTGCGAACCGGAGGTCTCAAGTTGAGTGACAGTTGCCAATGGGTTCGTGAGGGGTGAAGGCTGCATTTTGAAAGGCGCGAAGCAATTGTTGCCCTTCTTTGCTATGTTGCGACTTGGTGAGCTTGGAGTTGAAGTGGAGCTAGAAGTTGCGGAGCTCCAGTCAGAAGTTCGGAAGTCCGCTAAGAGCCTTGTCGGGGCAGAACCCAAACCCGATTCAGACATCTTCAGTAATGCCCGCACACTGCACATCTCTAGTCAATATTACCATTATGAGCGGTTCAAGGTTTCCAGGATCATTCCAATTAGTACATATAGTAGGGCATCATTATACCAAACTATATGTCCATTACTATTTTAAAACTGACCAATGAAATCCAGTCTCCTTAGCTCAATTGGGAGAGCGCCAGACTGAAGTCTTCGGTCACAAAATCTGGAGGTATCGTGTTCGATCCACGAAGGGGACATTTAATCTCGTGCCTGGGCTTGCTCAGGACAATTCGAACTTTATTTTTGCTCTTCGTATGTCCTGGGGAGTAGTTGGCCAATAGCTATGCTACTATGGTACGTCTTACAAGCATGCTGTTTGGTATATTTTCTTGGCAGCAGGCTGCAGTGTATGCAAAGGCATGATATATTTTGTACACTATAACATCTAATACATCAGTCATATACATTATGACCCCTGTTAACATATGCATAATACGTTGGCAATAGTACGCACGGCTGTAGTATATAATAGGATATCTCCATTTGCTACATTATTAATAATATTCCTTCTTATTTTAGTGTACTAATATTGGCGACCACAAGGATCTTCCTATGCTTTACGCATACCCAGCTCCGCGTACATGTCCACTATTAGTGTCCGGCTGACAGGTATTCTACCCTGCAACTCCATCTCATCTGTCAAATCCAACGAAGACCCTAGTCTTAGGTCGACATGACTAGGTATAGCAGCAAGCAATTCTCTAAAAAATGCCTTGTGAACATAGTGTGTCGTTCGCCAGTCACATAATTCTGTATGTGCCCAATCGTAGTACCGTGGATGGAACGTAGGCAGGATATGTAGCACGCGGAGCGCCGAGAACTTGGAGAAGAAAGGCGTCCAATCGATGTAGCTGTTCATTCGCGGGGAGTCCTTCAGTTGAAGCTCCAGCTGCAGCCTTTTGACTCGGGAGAGGTCCCAGCCATCTGGAATTTCAATGGCGGTAGAGGGAAGTTTGCAAAGGGATACGGCGAACCGGTTGCTGCTGTATAGATAGTCGCTCACTTCGCAGTACATCCTATGGGATACTCGAAGAAGATTCAGGTGTACAATGGGCTCAGAGATCGTCGTTCGAGCACAAACCGGGCGTATTCCGCTGGAGACTCGTTGTCTGTTCAGCCGTTCCCGAGCTGTTTGTGTAGTCACGCGCTTCTTCCGATCCTTGAGAATCGTGGCTGCCTCGATCACAGGTGCACGATGTGACCGTTGCGGAACGACTAGGTATGAATAAACTTGATCCCGAATCTCTCGAGGTAGCTGAAAAAATGGAAATGGCGGATTGATGAGGATTCGAGGATCCTGAAGCGCGCGCGCGTTGAGTTGGCGTATCTTGGTAGTACCTAGGCTAGTCTTCCTGCATCTGCCATGCCTTTCCTTTCCACCTCTTTCGCTCTGAGTGATCTTAGAGGACATGATAGTGATTGCTTCGGTCTTAATTGTGGTTACTGGAGGTCGAGTTTTCTCTGTCCTGCACTCCCTCTGCGGATTCCTGCGCAACGCCATGGTCGGCTCGTCGCATCTTGAAATCTGTTCCTGTTCAATACGCATTCTGGGAAACATGGGCTTTAAGGGGTTGCAGACGGAGAAATTACATTTCGACTCACACTAACCATACTGCAATAGCAAGCGAAACGCCTACACAAGAATCGCGGGTTGCTGTAATGAGGCCCAGAGATTCGTGCCGTGCCCGAAATGGAGGATGGAAGCTTTGAAGCGTAGGTAGACCGAGCGTTGAAACAGGTCTAAGATGAAGAACGAGAGAAATTGGTGACACGAAAAGTTCATCTTAAACACCGTTAGACACTGCGAAAACGGTTAGAGAAACGGTCCGGTGCTGCAGAATTTGAGATCGGAGCCAGGAGTAAGAGAAGGATTAAGTAAGAATGTGGATACGTCTGTGATAAGCATGTAACAATGAAGTTGCTAAGGACACTTAATAGTGGCGATAAGCCTTAGTGTTTCAAGTCTGGGAACATATCGCTAATATAGCGGAATCGCAAAGCGAACATACCAGGATACAAAAAACTAGTCAGCGCAAATGCTTCATGCGACCCGATGTCGATATTTGTCGTATTTGTCGGCATTTCTGCTTCCAAGACAGCTAGCCATCGTCGCTGACCACTTTGGCGTGTCGAAAGTACTTCATGCCCACCCAGGCAACCACGACCCAGACCCAGCTCATTACTGCTGTACAGACGATCAAGGCAGGATAGTATCCCGTGATTGGTAACGTCGCATCGTCTTCCAGCTCTGGCGGTGCATAAGGTGTCTCGCCAACATCCCATGCCCAGCTCCACACGCCGAGACATGAGCCCATTCCCACGACAAATACTATCCAGGTAACTAGGAGCACAATCCAGCCCCACCACTCAGTCTCGCTGTAATCCCACTCATCGTCCAAGCCCAAGGCGGAGGGCGGTTCGTCTATCACGGGGGAGGTGCGTCGCTCGCTGCGGTTCGAGCGGCGGCGTGAGAGGGACATTGCGGGGAGCCCTTGGGCTGTAGCGTTGAAGGAAGAAGTGCTACTCGAGGCGGAAGGATGGGAGAAAGACGCCATATCATCCTCATCGGTGGTCGATGCGTAGGGCCTGACGGGGGTACCTGTAGACGATGCGTGCAGTTGTGGGGTTGGACGCTCCACTTCGTCGAGCGAGTCATTACCGGCGGCGAACGAGGCCTGAGACATTGTGCTAGATTGCGGCCATCCGCTGTCTAATGAGAAGGAGTTTTGCGGCACCTTGTCGTAGTTGAACGGGTGAGAATTCGCTCCGCCGTCCGACGAGGTTGTGCTTATTGTTGTGGTGATAGCTGCGGCCTTGACGGCAGTGCGCTCATTGCGTAGCGAGCTGCTTCGCTCTCGCATCTTCGCCATTGCTGCTTTCCTTAGAGATCCTGTTCTCTTCCTGCCCTGGCGCTGTTGAAGGGCGGTTGTAATGGAAGCAGCCCCTGTTGCGCCGTCCGCATACTCATCTTGCCTGTCAGCTTCGTCTGCCATTGACGACTTTGTTGTAGCGTCAATTGAAGACTTCAAGGTTGGAGCACTACCCAGAATGTCCCCAGACTTGCTTCGCTTATGACTTGGCCTATTCGTATCCCCATCGTTGCTCTTCACCCTCTGCGCAGGCGCGTGTGGCAGTCCATGGTTGCGCTGGCGCTGTGGACTGGCCCCATCGTCCATCTTCGTCGTGCACACGGCATCCAGTGCGCCGTCAACTAGGAAGCGGCATGTTTCGCGTTCACTTCATCGAGAACAGCCAAGGTGTAGCGTCATGTCTCGGACAGATGTGGGATGCTGCGGTGCGGGTCCCTTGGATGCGGCCTTGGAGAGCGCGCATTGGCTGCAGGGTCCACCGAACCTCGCACGTGGAGGCCAACCTTCATCCCCCTCCACTACTCGTCCAGTGTCTCTCGCGGCCTCTTATCTTTGTTCACCGTGCTATGCTCTCCCCATAGTGTCATTCCTTACCGTCACTCATTCAATTATCCGTCATGGCTTCGAATATGCCATTGCCATTGCCGCCGCGCACCCCTACGCCGCCCCCTGAAGAAGACACTACGCAACCTGTTGGCCTTGGACTTGAGGGCGAGCTGTCGCCTGGGAAACTGGGATTCGGCACGAATACGCTCTCTCCTATGTCTGCAACATTCCCTTCCAGGCAGTATGCGACTCTCGCGCCAAACGATTCTATATCCCAGAGGCCATCGCCTAGCACCATCTACACGCCTGCAAGCGCAACCTTTCCGTATACCCCAGCAAGTGCTGCCAGCGGGACAAATGATACAGATGCGCTTTCATTGAACGGGTCAGAGAACGGTCGCAACCCGTTCAACTTCCAGCCTGTCCCCTACCAGCCTGAGCGGACGCAAGCTAAACAAAATGTATGTCCGTATCCGTGTGACATGAAGGTAAACTGACATTTGCAGGACATTGGCCGTAGACGAGGACACAAGTACAAACACAGTAGCGTTTCCCACCAGATCTTTCTCGAACCTGCGCCGCGCGCTCCGCTCCAGCTCCCTGCTTCGCTTCCTGTTCCCACCTTCAAGGAGTATCGATCGTCCATGTCCAAGGATCAAAAGCTACGACTAGCATGGTGCTTCTGCCATCTGGTAGTGGCAGGTCTTGTACAATGGGGCGCACACGAATCTTTGGCGCTTACTGTGCTTTCTCGCCTGATATTCTACGATGCGCTTGGAGCATTCCTGTGCATAGCAGTGGACATTGGTTCTAACTTTGAACTTTGGAAGCGATCGAGTATACGCCATCCCTTCGGGTTCGAGCGCTTGGAAGTCATCGCGGGACTAGGAATGTCCGTTGGACTTTTGTTCATGGGGTTGGATCTTATATCTCACGGTTTAACACATGCGCTGGAGAACACAGGTGGACACCAAGCGCATCACGCGGACGCTCACGAGCGAGTATCGCCAGGCAGCATTGATCTTGCTGCCCTGAGTGGGATTGTTTCAACCCTTGTCTCAGCGATCTTGCTCAAGAATCACGCTCGCATTGGCAAGGTGATGAGACTGGGGGCAATTGCCAATCTGCCTTCGGTGTTGAGCAATCCTTCTCATTTCCTTACCCTGTCTTGCTCGACGCTGCTTTTACTTCTGCCACTTCTCAGTATTCAGATGTATGTCTGGCTGGATCGCACTCTGTCCTTTTCGGTTGCGTTTGCTATGGTGGCGCTAGGCTGGATCCAAGGATGGACATTGGGAAAGATGCTGCTAATGTCCTACTCTGGTCCCGGGGTGTCGGATGTCATGTACGACATCGAGACGGACCCGTCGATTAGTGTAGTGGAGGAAGCCAAGTTCTGGCAAGTTCACTATGGACTGTGCCAGGCCAACCTGAAGCTGCGGGTGCGCAATTTGGAGGACATAGGACGCCTTCGCGATCGCATTGGCAGCATGGTGCGGAATCGCTTGGGCGGGGGATACGGCAGTGGAGGACAGAAGTGGGAGGTTTCTACGCAAATCACGCTTGAGAAGGACTGAGCGTCTCGCTCGCATTGGGCGCTGTCGCACTTTGCAAATAGGGTTTTTTTTGCAATAAACCATTCGCGCCTTGTGGCGAGTCACATCTCAGCCCGTCGCATCGCACATCAGCCTTCGCAGCCCGAACGTTGCCCCGAGCGTGCCATGGTACGAATCATGGTAAGGGGCCGCGAACGCAGCTGAGCACATACATGCTGTGTCTATGCCCAAGACTGTCGCGTTTGCTCGAGGACTTGTTGGTCTACAAGATTCATATCATCTGCTTCCTTATCATCTGCTTTCTGCCCCGAGACAGCTGGCAGCCAGTCCCATGCACGCCTGACTGCCTACTACCTGCCTGGCTGCCTCCCCCTGTACCGCTAGACGCCTAGCGAGAAACCCTGAGGGGGCGGGAGGGCCGCACTTTGATCAACAGGGCCTCCGTCCACGACTGTGCCCTTCACCGCCGACGGCTTGCCCCGTGCAAGTGGTCAGCCCTTTGTCTGATCAGGGTTGGCCTGCCTGCAGGTGCTCGCTGTCCGTCTGTCACGCCCACACGCAACTCTCCATACAACGCTCCCCTCCTGTGCGTCCGCCTGCACCGCTGCCTGAGTGTGCCGGAGCCTGTGACTTGAGAGGCTGGCAGCTGGGCAAGTCATATATACCCTGCAGCTCCCCGGGCATGGCGAGAGACCGTGATGAGCGAGGCACACGATACCGCTACGCCGACGAACAGCCAGACGACGAGCGAGAACACCGACATCGACGCCGCCATAGAACCCGCGAATCCACCGACGAGCATTCCCTTGCCAAGCGAGAGCGAAGAGAGCGCCGACGCACAGACGACGCGAGACGAGACGCAGAACTGGACCTAGATGACTTGAGAGGGCGGCGAGAATCCTACTACACCAGGCCCGAGGCCGAGAGACATCGTGACCAGGAGCGCATGGCCCAGGAGATACGACATGAGCGAGTCAAGGACAAGCCCCGGAGTAGGCACCGAGAGGTCAGACGGGATGGCACGCGCAGAGTGAAAAGGAGGGAGGTCGTTGCAGATGATCGAGGCGATGACTATGTCTACGATAGGCCAAAGTCAAGAGGTGTTGTGGAAGAGGTTACTGTCAGGCGATCGTCTACGCGCAGGAGGAGCGACGAGGGCGGCTCTTCGAATCGGACAGCATACACTCCGCTTTCAGGCTCTGGATCTACGCCTGTCCGCCGCGTCGAGATTCCAAGTTTGAGCAGGTATGACGGCAGCCTGTGTAGTGATAAGGTAGACGCTGACGATGACTAGGAGCATGTCTGCACGGGAGCCGACCAGAGCGCACATGGCGACAAGACCGTCGGTAAGACGCACAAGTCCTGTAAAATTGCCGACCTCTCCAGTTCCGATTTCTAGAACGCAGTCTGTCAGAGAGACTGCACGGAGGAGTACTGGAGGTCTTCTTTCGAGCATCTTCAGGGCTCCCACGCAGCGTACACCGTCCGCGGTGATTGCACGGTCAGTCACTTCAAAGTCAACGAGGGAATGCCGCTGACCCATGATCAGAGTCGACTGTCTTGTCTGTATGAACGATGATCTCCCGATCAACAAAACGGCCAAGCTTGCCTGCGGTCACAGGATGTGCCACCCTTGCTTGAAACGTCAGTTCACGCTTTCGGTCCAGGATCCACAGCATATGCCCCCGAGATGCTGCACCTCAGAGCACATCCCACTCAAGTATGCCGAACGATTGTTCGATGACAAATTCAAAATACTCTGGAATAAGAAGTACCAAGAGTACACGACGGCAAATCGACTATACTGCCCCGCCAAAGGATGCGGCCAGTGGATCAAACCATCGCGGATACGTATGGATTTGACTTACGGAAGAAAGTACGCACGATGTGGCGCTTGCCACACAAAAGTGTGCGTCTTGTGCAATAGCAGGTTCCACACGAGACGAGAATGCCCGCAGGACGAGGAAACCAATCGCTTGGTACAGATGGCGAAGGAGAAGGGCTGGCAGAGGTGCTACAGCTGCAAGGCTGTGGTTGAGCTCAAGGAGGGTTGCAACCACATGACTTGGTAAGTTCTCCATATCCACTCTGCGACGCTTGATCTGACAATCCCGTAGCCGCTGCACGGCTCAATTCTGCATGGTCTGCGCAGCGCCTTGGAAGACTTGCAACTGTCCCTGGTTCAACTACCAGCTCAGTGAAGATGAAGACCGGCTAAATGACATGCGAGTTCCATACACCCCCCGGCAACATGATGGGGTTGAGGTTATTGAGATTACAGAAGAGCCCTCACCACCTCTAGCACGCCGCTCGAGCACACGTACTCGACACCGTAGCGAGCGAGAGCGCGACCTCGATCGCGCAGACGAAGCGCTCGCGGCACACGTACAAACCCATCTTCATCTCAACCCAACTCCGATAGAAACAAGCCATCACCGCGAAGATCCGGTTGTTCAAGTCTACGGCTTAGGCAACTCGGGCGGTCATCATATGAACGATTCATATGCTATTCGTTCTCTGCCGACGTCGGCAGCTCGCTCGGCAGCTCGCACCTCCGCCCCTCGCGCTCCGTTCTTCAGCAGCCGGCGTGTGGTTCGGGAAGCCGTACCTTCTGCACGCCCTCCTCCTGCAACCGCATCAACCATGGCTGGCTTGTCCAGAGACGGGAAGAAGGTCGGTGCGAACCGAGTAGGAACGTGGCTTAGTCACATTCAAGTCGATAATGAAGCCATCCATACTGCACCAAGGGGTGTTGAAGTCGATGACTGGAGGTGTGACGGGACGATGATTGGAATTGACTGAGCTTTCGCATATACCGCGGGATATGGATGACTTCGCATTAAATCGCATATACTGCGGGATAGGATGACGCGATTGGATGCATACAAAGGCATTGGACACGGAAAGATCTGGCGATATACCCAATTACTCCACTTTAATAGATTCGACATTTAGTTTATTTTTCATGTCTAGCGGACGCTGCATTATTCTACACCTGTCTTACCCCGGTGACGTGCTTATGCGGCGAATGCACAGTGAAGATCCCCGTCCATCCAAGCAATAATGATGTCACCGGTCATAGCTTCATACCACGACTACGCACAGCACGAAGACTACCTCTTGAACCACACAAAGACTTACCAATCAACTTTTGTCTAATTGCCATTCCACCAAAGAATTGACCAATATGAGTTTCCTGCGCCCCATGTCAATGCTGCGCTCAGCAGCTCTCCGCCCAGCAGCTCTCTCCGCAGCTCCTCGAGCTCGTCTGCAACTCCGCTTCGCGACAGGTGATTACGGCTCGGGCGATGGCAATCCAGCAGGCGAGAAACCAAAAGAGCAGGGCAAGAATCTCAGCGAGAATCTCGAGCACCCAGGTCCTCCACCGCCCAAGGTCGCAGAGGGCAAATCGTCGTCATCTCCCAACGACGACAAGACATCCACGAACAAGGCTCCCCAGACATCCTCGTCATCCTCAACATCCTCTAGCAAGGGCTCGTCGTCTGGCAAACGCGAGTTTTCCACCTCAACACGTCGATGGGCTGATTCGAAAGAACCCGCTGTGAAACAGGGACAGCAGAACAAGCCCAGTCCGAATGAGGTCAAAGGTGCGCAACCCAAGATTCTGAACGAGAATCCTCCGGCAAGCGAGGACGAGAGCGAGGATGTAAAGAAGCACAACGAGGAGATGGACAGCAGGGCTGAGCAGGCGCATGAGAAGGTCAGCAATGAGGATGCGGCCAAGGACAAAGTGTCTGACAAGTTCTGGAAAGGTGAGTAGACGCTCTGGGAGTGGGCTCTCAGGGTATGATAGGCAAAGAGGGACAATGGAGTGCTGGGGGTGTCCAGTAGGCCATGGTTGGGAAGTAGGACAAAATGATGGCAATGAATGTACGATAGTTGTGGGAGGCGTTTTGGGTGGGATCAAATATCACGACAGTTCATCCCAGTCTACCCAATTTCCACATTTAATATGCGTTTGCTGCAAGACAATTGTGCTTGGGAAGACGACACCGTACCGCCGCCTTGTGCATTTGTGGGGCCGCGGAGGACCATCTAGAGCGTATAAATTCACGAAATTCGCCACAGCGATGAGAGCTCAAAGGTCTCGTCTCCAGAAGAGCTAGACTTCAATTGGAGTTTTGCCTGCAGTTGCTTCAGGACACATCACGACTCTTGTGTTGTGCATGGACGGGACTGTTGTGCATGACGTAAGGGGCGGCGATCCCCGCAAAATATGGTGATGGGATTTGCAAAATGGCATGGCAACACGCTTACAGCTCCAGGGCCTCACACAGCAACAAACTGCATGCCATGCCAATACACACACCCTGTTGATGTTCTGTTTACCCAAGAGATGTCTAATAAAATAAGGGCTTGACAGGTCTCAGCGTGCTGTAATGGCCAACCGCCCCCAGGGCCTGGGCCTTGCTTGTGACAGCCATCTCACAATTGCGCACCTCAAAAACGCGATCATGTCAATGGGTCATAGCTTCCGATTGGCTGTGGGGCAGGCAGGCGCGCCCCTTGACCTTGTTTGTCCCAACTCCACCCAACGTCCAAACTACGTCACTCGCACACAATATCTTACCCGCCCGCCATTGTCTTTCCCACCCCCCCATAAAGCTCATCCTCGCCTCTCACACCTAAACACCTCTCCCTCCATTGCCGATACACACCCCACTTTATACCCTCGTCTTCGTGATTCATCTATCGATATTACGAACAAACACACATTCGGCATCCGCACAATATGAGGTTCTCCCTTGCATCCACCCTGGTGGTGACGCTCGCCGCTCAGGCAACGGCTAACAGCTGGTTTGGAAACGCTGGTGCGTATAGTGGGAGCCCCCTCTTCTCTTATGCATGCTGCTCTTAAGCACGGTCCCTCTACGTGTATTGTTTTCAGGCCAAGGGCGGCTGCAGACACACCCCGATTCAAAGACCTCCAGCTGACATCAGAATGCAGTCTACGACAAGTGGCACGAGACGGAGCTCGAGCGCTGGCTCTCGGACAACAACATCCCCCACCCAGGGCCTTCTGACCGCAAGAGTCTCCAGAACACTGTCAAGGCCCACTGGAACGACAAGGTCGTCACTCCCTACACCAGCTGGGACGCCCAGACCCTAACCAACTACCTTGCCCTCAAGGGCCAGCAGGCGAAGAAGGGCACCGAGAAGGACACCAAGAGCCTAGCCGAGCAGGTCAAGGTCTACTGGACTGAGACTGAGGATTCAACGAACCAGGCTTACAGCAACGTCAAGGAGTGGATCTTCGACTCGTACGTATCACTACTTCGCCTTCAATGATGCATACTAACACCTCATAGATGGTCGGACTCGCAACTCAAGGCATTCGCCGATAAGCACGGCATCCCAGTTCCCCAGCCCCGCCAGCGTGACTCCCTTCTTAAGGCTGTCCGCGAAAACTACCAGTCTGCCGCCGAGAAGGCCAAGGAGACCGCAAACTACCCAGGCGACTGGCTCTACGCCTCCTGGTCCGAGTCTGACCTCAAGGCTTGGTTCGACGAGCGTGGCTACAACGTTCCCCAGCCCTCCACCCGCGACTCGCTCATTGCCAATCTCCGCCGCCAGTCCCGTCTTGCCAGCTTGAACGCTCAGGGTGCCTACGCTTCGGTCTCTTCTGCTGCTGCTTCTGCTCAATCGAGCCTCAGTGACGCGCTCCTTGACTCATGGTCTGATAGCCAGATCAAGGAGTGGGCCGACAAGAACGGCATCAAGGTTCCCCAGGGCTCCAAGCGCAACGAGCTTATCGCTCTTGCCCGCAAGCACCGTGCCCGCATCTATGGTGACAGCGCTTCCGCCACTGCTGCCTCTGCCTATGGCGCCGCTACCTCCCAGGCCGGTAACCAGTACGCTGCCGCTACTGGTGGCCTTGCCTACTACACCAACTTGATCAAGAACCAGTTCGGTATTGCTACGGATGCCGCTGCCGCCAGCGCGTACTCTGCTTCCGCTCGTGCTTCTTCCAGCGCCACCTCGCTCACTGGCTCTGCCGCCAAGGCTGCCTCTTCGTCGTCGTCTTCCATCTCCAAGTCTGCTGCCAGTGCTTCCGCTGCCGCCTCCAAGTCGGCCTCGAGCGCTTCCGTCGCTGCCTCCAAGTCTATTGCCAGCGCTTCCGCCTCTGCCGCCTCGAGCGCCAGCTCCGCGTCTGCTAAGGCCAAGCAGGAGTTGTAAGCGACTCTTCAACATTAGACAAGGATCGTCTAGTCATATTGTCTCACGCATATGATTATTGCCTGACGTATCACATCACATTACGACACGACCTTACGACATGCGTATGGATTGGTGAAAAATGAAAAGAGCGAGTATTGGGACCTTGTAATATTAGGATCACGACGATGATATCCCCTCGGTGGCCTAGTGGCAGGCTGTCCGATGGTTTCTGTGCTTTTCCTTTCTGGCTTATGAAATGGAAGGATGGCGTCTACATAGCTTAGTTTGCGTTAGTAATTGAAAAAGTATAATCGCAGCTCTCGTCGCCTGTCGCCGTTGTACAAAAAAAACTCGTGCCCGACGCTGGTGCTTCCCCCTGGATGTCGCATCTTGTAGCGGAATGATGATTTGTGGTGTAGATCAGTGCACAGCTTCAGTCGCAGATGGGTAGATCGCAACCGGGAGGGGACTCAGTTTCTTGTCGCTGTCTAGTAGTGTCGCTTGGCAGAAATGCACAACTGTATGCGGGCTGGGGAGACTGTGGACTCAGCTGCCACGAGACGGACAAGAGGGCTGAGGAGCCCAAAAAGTCAGCGCGTACGTCTTCACAGTGGCGCCTCCAGCACTTGAGAAGCTAAAAGCAAGTGGTAAGACTTGATAGAGGGCCTTCGTGGCGATCCACAACCCCACAGCCTAGTCGCTGACTGAAGGGCGGCCCAAAACTAGCGGCCCACAAGCCACCGCGTTTCCTCATGACGACGATTCCGGAAGGTGTACATCCCGGGTAGAGCGCGCAAAGTATACATGGTCGCCATGGTAGACTGCTGCTCCAGCAAAGTTCGCGACGAACAACATCTTCTACATGTGAGTAATGTCTCTTGTATTGTTTTCTGATATCATGCGCCGCGACGTGCATGACGTCTCTCAGCTGTGCCGATCTGGGTTGCGGGTTCCCTGGCTAACTAATCCATGTAGAAAGCTGCTTACTGCTTCTCTTCTGACAGCTCGCCTCCCATACAACTACCCTCTCCCTCGAAGACTAAAACAATTGGAAAAGGATCGCGACCGCCAAGATGATGCGCAAGAAAGCCCAGTACACAAACATCACGCCCATACCGCAATTCATCCCGCGCCAACTCGCAATCGACTTCCTCCACAGCCACGGCGAGATCATCGAGCTGAACCCTCTCGTCACAGGATACGAAGCCATCAAAGCCCCGCGCTCGGCCCCAGCAGACGAGTTTTATTCAACATGGTACGAGATTGCGCAGCGTATCCAGTACATTCCGGGCATTGGCAAGATGGGAAGCGGCGCCATCAAGCATCGCGGCGTCTTCCATGACCTGCCCTTTGGCCTGCAAACACATACCTACGCGCCTGCCAACGTCGACCTCCGCATCAAGTGGCAGGTCTGCGGCAACCAGCCCGGCGAACCTCCCGAGCCGAAAGAGCTGGGTTCTGGAGCACCAGCGGAGGGACTGTATATTCGCGAAGACGTCGAGATCAAGTGCAATGTCACCATGGTCAGCTTTGTGAAGAAGGAGATGAAGGCCGCTGCCAAGATCATGCTGGAGCGACTGATCAAGAAAGCCGAGTTGATGGACTCGGGCGCGCTGCAGGGCATGATGGAGAATGGCAAACTGAAGACGATAAATCCTGCAGATCGGTCCTCTGTGCGGAGCCCGCAATCATCGCCCTCGCAGCCGTACAATATGCCCATGTCGCCAACCCGCTCGCCTACCTTTCCACACAACAGTCAACATGTCCCACCACATGAGCTGCTAGGACAGAACAACGTCGTCATGGAGCTTCCAGGCGACTACTACCACCCTCAAACCTCACCGGGCCTCCTGCACCCTAACGGCAGTCGTCTCTCCACAGCATCCGACTCCACCGCCCAGCACTCTCCGCAGCAACCCGACGCGCGCTGGTCAACCGTATCCCACAGTTCAGCAAGTTCACGCCCGAGTTCGTATGCGCCATCAGAAAGCATGCGATCGCCAGGCCTGGAGCAAAAGAGTTTTGCCGCTGAACTGCCCACTATGGAAGAAACGAGGGAAGAGCACGATGATCGAAGGAAGCACGAGAGCCGACTCCCTGCTGAGGCCCAGAAGTATGCCTATAATCCACAGGATTATGTCCGGACGCAGGCGCAGTATACCCCGGCGCCGCCTTATGCGCCGTATAGTCCGACTCCACAGGGCCGGTAATTGATCAACCACATTACTATTAATTTGGTGGGAATAGCGCTCCTAAAATGCTATATGTGCCGCAAAACGCCATGTTGTATCCGAGTTCTTGAGCAGGCGATTTGGCGTTCGCAATGGGTGGTTCAATGTTGGCTCAATGTTGGTTGTAAGATGGTTTATGAATTATGAAACTGCACCGCGCTCTTGATATCCTCATAGTTGCTACAATATGATTATTCTGGTCTTTCTACTGCTTCGTTCTCGATGCGTTTATGGAGATCATGCTTGGAGAGTGACCCTATCTCACGCGACAACAACATCGAGCACTCGTCTCTCCTCCTTCCTAATCTCCACCCAGCCATCCTTGTCCACGCGCACAATCTTCCCGTCAACGCATATGCGTCGCCACCGCCCATCGTCCTCCATACCCTTGAAGTCGATGCGCAAGCCATTGATCGCTTCGTACCGTACAGCCGGATCCTCTACGTGCTTCCCACCTTGGTAGGCTAGACCCATGATGCGCATCGCCTCGTCCCCACTCGTGGGCCCAAAATGCACGAGATGCAAGGAACCATCAAGCGGCTTCGAAGCAGGCGAGATGCAGAACGGTTGCTCCAGGTTGGAAACAAGCGTAGCGAGAACGTACATGTGCTCTTCCTCCGGCAATGCCGTCCAGTCGTCGCTGCCTTTCAAAACCGAGACGCGGCCCTTGTAAGGATGGGGCGGGGAGCCGTCGGAGGGATACAAGGCTTCCTTGGCAGCCATCTTGAAGCGATCGATGCCAAACTTGCGGTACTCGGTTGTGTCAGAGTCGGCCACGAGGGAGGCGTGCATGCCCCAGCTGCATACTACCGCGCCGTGCAGTTTGCCGTTTCCTTTTTCATCCGTTGGTAGGGCTTCTTCAACACGTGCTTCGTCTACGAGTAAACGTGCGCCCGGGGAGAAGGATGCTGTGAAGATTGGTAGTGGTTTGGACGTGGATGAAGCGAGGGCGTGTAAGCCCCACTTGTTGTTTGCCCCGGCGTTGGCATTGATGGAGTGGTAGAGAGCGTTTGCCGTGCCCAACGGGAGGAGGGCGACTTGTGGTGCCACGTACTGAGACGACATGGCCTTCGACGACAGGCCGTTCACCAAGTCAACCACGCCACCATCGCCAGAAAGCAATAGAATTCTCAGCGGTTTACCCTTGTGTTGCTCTGAAGACGCACCACTTGTAGGATCCGTTACAGTGGTCCCATTCGCCGCTGGGAACAAGACTTCGTTAGTAAGCTCCAGGATTGTCGTTGCTGACTGTGTTGTGTGAATCTTCAAGGTCAGCATCCCCTCTTCTCCGTATAGGGTTGTGAGGATGGGAGATACGACATCTTCGAAGAAGTGAGCTGCTTGTTGGTGGCCAGATCCCAGGGAAAGAACAACTCGCGTTTCTCGCTCTGTTGTTGATGCTGGCCTTGGAGAGGGGAGAGGGCGTTTTGAGACCTTGATAAGGCGCGGGTGTTGAGCGGCATCTTCATTGTGTTCCAGTAGCGCGATGACTTCAAATGTACCATCTGGACCTGGTAATGTTATAGTGAATTCTTTGGCCTTCTGCGGTTCTTCCGTCATCTTCGCTCCATCGACGGGTTGCTCCGACTTGGCCATGCTCTTGGACGTCTCAACGAACGCGGGATTTAATTACAGCTGATTGGCAATGAGAGTGGAGCTCTTCGGAAAGCTGTGGTATTGTTAACGCGGTCGCCATGGTGAGCACGATAACGTCCAATGTCGTGACAGGCATCATCAGCGTCTGGTCCCACCTTCCCGTTGTCGTCTCACAGTACAGGCGCGCTAAGCCTAGTACGTCATCCCCAAGACCATCTGCTCCTGAGACAAACCACGCCGGCTTTGATAACCGCCATTCAAGACACCAAATTATATACCTGGCGATTGCAGCCCTACGAGACACGTGCAAATCCGAGTTCTAGAGGGCTGCCCCATTTGTCTGGAGGGCAGGCGTCAGCATTTGACAGCAAGTGTTACGTCATCCTCTCGCTCTTGGCAACAGTTGAGCGTTAGCCCAGCCGCGCTCAGCATTCACCAACAAGCTACAGTGCGCCCAGTCAGACGTTGCAATCTTGAAATCCCCCGAGCAACATAGACTGTTCATTGTCTCCCATCTCTTGCAGCGACAGAATCGTCAGCCGCTATCCGCGACACCAAACCCACCACACCCGCCTGCTCGCGACCAACTCAGCCAACTACCGCACATGCGACCCCAATAAGCTTGAAATCCATAGAGCACGAACACCGCCAAAATGAACGGCTGGCTCGTCTTCATCATAGTCCTGCTCCTCCTCCTCGCCATCTCCTACTTCGGCTGGTACTTTTACGCACGATGGAACGCCTCGCGCAATGGACTCCCTGCGCCGTCTATGAACCCCATTGCTGCCTTTCGCAACACCTCTGCAGGCGGCGCATCCAACTACCCCGGTCCCGCGCCCACAGGCATCAAGGGCTGGATCGACACGCAGATGCGCAAGTTCAAGAATCGCAACAACAGGTACGCGGCAGGCGCCTACGAAGAGCCGGGCTACGCAGCCGGACAACCGAGAGGAAGAGGCGCGGGAAGCAGACTGGACCCAGATGAAGCGTGGAGCTCGCGCGTAGGCGACGAGGCATACTACGAGGAGCAGGAACTCGGCCTGCAGGAACCCGCCCACGCTGCTAGCTCCAATCCCTACGCAACCACGCCCTATGGTGCTCCGAAAGCTGGCCTCTCTGTCGAGCCCGCTCGCGGAAGGAGTCGCAACCGCGATAGCTATGATGAGCATCTCGACGGCCGAAGTGCGCGGAACAACCCTTTTGGCGATGAGAATGCGGAGAGTCTGAGGGGTGTCAGCCCAAGACCGCTCAACCATGGCGAGGATACGAGCTATCAAGGTGGAGGCACGGCGGTGATGCCGAGTGCACCTGCGCATAAGAAGGCAGGCAGTATCAACAGCTTGGATAGCCCATTGAACGAGAGCCGGAGGAGTGCCTTCAGAGAGGACATAAGATGAATGGCAGGCGAGGCGCGTGCAAGGTTGCGAAGCGAGTTTGTATGTTCATAGTGTAGACGTCCTGACGTGGCGAGATGGCGCCTGGTGTTGGTTTCATGAGTACCCATACTTTTTGAACGGCAAGAGGGACTTTAATTTCATTGCATAACGTCTACCATCCTTCTATGTGGTTGCAAACTCACGCTGCAGTGTTGTGCTATTCTTCACAATCACAGGTATCTCAGAGATGAGATTCGCATTGAAAAAGTACTAATAACTAAGCCAAATAACTGCGAGAGAGAAAAAGAGAGATTCGAAAGTCGCACATTCTATCCTGGTTTGAAGTCGATTCTGTTACAAAAGAAAAGCGTATCGTGCCGTCCACCGTCACGCTACATAGTTCCCCATCCCTTCCTTTCACATCTTGCTCTCTTCACCCTGAACCTTGTGCACGGCGTCGGCTGGTTTCAACATTACGGCTTTCGGCCTGGCTTTCTCCGGCTCCTGCGAATCCTTACTCTCATCGTTGTCCTTATGTTTGCGTGGCTCTCGAGGAAGCACACCGCTATATTGTTCGCTGCTGTGATTTGGGACAGCGGCGTCATGCGAATTAGGCTTGTTGGGCAACATGGCGAGAAGGGGCTTTGCTTCCGTTGCACTGGAATCCAAAAGTTTTTCCACTGGGCCATCCGTGTCTCGACGCTCAGAGTTATTTGCATCTTTCCATATGTCCCTCGGACCATCGGGGTGATTGTTGGTTTCGTGCGTGTACGCAACTAGGTCTTCAACAACGTCTTTCTCATCACGGCGGTAGACGTTGTTCGCTAGGGCAAACATCCGGGCCGTGTAGCGGTCGGTCACATCCAGGAGGTCTGGATCCTTATGACGATGAGACTCCTTGTCTTTCTTCGCAGCTCGGCGTCCAATCACTGGATCATCGTGGAAGACGCCGCTCGCGATAGGATGGGAATTAGCTCCCTGCGGCCATTTGACATGAATTGTCTGCTTGTCGGTGGGTTGGCCGGCTTGCTGAGTAGGGAGTGGTGCGTTGAGGTTAGTGTTGGGGATTCCCACATCTGGGGCGGCAACTGTTGCCTCAACCTCAGCACTCTTGTTTGGATTCTCTTTGGTTGTAGGCAAGTCCCAGCGGCGCGTATTCCCTCCAAACACACTGGAATCGTGAGGATCGAACCGTGCAACTCCTAATTGAATACCGCTAGACGGTTGTGTACCAGCGACTACCGAGTTTTCCTTCCTGTAGTCGTCCCAATTGAGGGCACTTGAATCGCGACGAGAGACTTCATTCGCGGGCTTATGAACAATCGCTGGGATGAACTGAAGATTCAAGCCATTTGGACGAGTGTTCACTATCTGTGGCTCATGTTCTGTATCCCCGCTCTTCTCCGTTTCTTCCTTTTCTTCCTGCTTCTTCTGCTGTTCCCCGTCTTTGTTGTGCTTAGGGCTGCGATCTTCAAGAATTGGATCAAAAGGTTCATCTGGAATTTCCGGTCCCACTGAACCAAACGGCCACGAATGATTCTCAAAGAACTCCGGAGGAGGCACAGAATTAGCTCCCCGCTTCTCGATTCCATTTCTCAAGTCTTGAGGCTTAAGCACCGTAGCTGCATCGTTGGAGCGTGTTCGGTTAAGCCTGGTTATTGTCACATCACCCTGTAGGTGCTTGCTATGCTTTGGAGTTGGTTTCGACTCGATAATGTTGGGAGAGATAACAGCTTCATGGTCGTGGTGAAACATCCTGTCAGACTCCAGCACGTATTTGTCAGAACCTGTTGTCGGACTGGTGAGGTGGTGTCGTCGGTAGATATCAAGAGCTAGTTTACGGACTGTATTGTCAGTATCCCTCATGTCCTTGTTTAAAGGACCAGCGGGCCGCCCTTGTATGGAATCAATATCGTGCTTGTTTTGAGTCCACTTAGACTGGCTGCGACGGTATATACCACCCACAGGGTGATGGACGACAACAAAATGATTTTGGGAATACTGTAAACCAGTAGTTGGGCCAGAATCATGAATACTCTCGACTGGTACCGTAGTATGAGTGTTATCGTCGGCGTTGTCATCGTTGTCGTACCCTGCTGGGTTGGCCAACCGCCCACGACGACGGAAGATACTGCTCACTGGGTGGTGTATCATAACATCGTTCACTACCATGTCTTTTGGAGCTGAACTGGTCTGTGCAAGAAGCTGATCTGCCTCAAGCGTATACGATCTTGGTCGCCTTTTGAAGGGGGATGCAAGGGTTTCGCCGTCCAAAGGAACGCCTAGATAAACATCTTCCTCGACGCCTCGACGCTCCTTGTAGTTAAATGTTCTGTCATCTTTTGGTATCCTTGCAATCTGATCGGACGGGGGATCTTCGATCGGATAGCTTGGTAACACAGGCCCTGTCAAGACTGGTCGCGGTAGAGGTTTTTTTGGCCGGGGAAGACGATATGGCTCAATTGGTAGGGGGAATGGGTCGTCTGGTAAAGAATGAGCGGCCTTCGGTGGAAGCTCATCAGCAGTCTTCTCGGCGTCTCGGCGCCACATCAGACCAGCCCTTGCGTGCGCACTATTCAGAACGCCTGGGTCCTTGAAGTCCTCGGAAAGTATGTATTCGCCAGCAAGGTATGTTTCTGGGGCCACTTTTCCTGCATCGCGTCGCCAGACATGGTCGAATTTTGGATGTGTAATTGCGGGATTCTGGAGAACGCAGCGCTGTCTGAACACATCCCTTTTTGCTATTAAAAATACTCTAATAGCGACTTCCTAGGTGCTTACAATGGCATTTCCTCGGGGTGACGGCAAATGGGACATCCTGCGTCCCCCTTCTCGTCCCTTTGCAATATGAGTAATCAATGTCAAAGCACCTGGCGAGAAGCACTAACCATGAAAGACTAGCATCATCGCACAATTTAGCAGCCCGTAGAACTACAGACGGAGGACCAGTAGGAGCTGTAAGGCTGGGCGTCGCAGTGAGGGCCAAAAGCCCAAGGTAAATGAGTACTGAAGATACCATCGTGACGAATCTTGCAGTGTCGTTGGAGAAAGGTAGTATCGAATGGAACCAATTGGGAGTAAGAAAGGGAAGTTGGAACCGAAAAAGCTAAGAGACGAGTGAAAGTGTTGCATAGTTTAGTAAAGTATGAGAAGAAAACAGCCTCTTATATTATCTCACCCTAATCGCGACCCTTGACGCACGTTAATGCCAAGCTGTAAATATTGTAAAGTCCGATTACCAGAATCCGTAGACTAGGTGATATCACTGCGCTCTGCGATGATGAAGCATCTATCAGCATACTCATCAAGGAATTTTACCTAGGAACATGTGTACTGGGGTCTTAGTGTTTGACTCTGGTGCTTGGCGTGGAGAGTCCGGCGTTGCTTGACAAAAAGGGATGTAGCCACGGAAAGCCATGTCCGTTAATTGCTGGTTTGGTAAATTAAATAGTGTACGGGCGGTGCTTTTCTGGTCGGTAATATATTTAGTTGTGTGATATGGTTGGTTGATGGTATTTTGGCCCCTGTCGGACTTGTACAGCTTCGCTGGTAAGCTCCCACAAGTGATGACAAACCCCGCTGGAACAAGGAGGCTGCCCATTGAAAAAGCCAAATTCGAGAACAACAGTCAAACCAAGTTCTGACCGACCCTGTTGAACTCTTGTGATTGGATTGTTCCTGCATCTGTCATGACGCAAACGAGCAGCCGTGGAGGATGCATGCAAGCGTAAAGCGGTGCTACCGTGTAATCTAGACGTCGCTTATGTTTCGGCTTGTCTCAGATATTGCTCTCAGGAGTTTCGTCGATGATATAGTCCTATGTGATTGTGACGAGCACATAGGGTAATGTGTTCGCGGGGATAGATCGACATTGAGGTCAATTTTCGATCCCCGGGCATCAAATGCTTCAATGTACATCTATATGTTGAGAGGCACCGATATCTCCTCTTTCTGTCACATAGTCCGCAGTACACTTGCAGTCAAAGGGTCCAGCACCCATCGACCAAACTAAGGCCCATCATGTCTGCCTCAAACTCTTCGAGAAAGCCGGCCCCAATTTCATTTGCTGCATCTCAGTATTTCGATGGGAATGATGGAAAGTGGTCCAGCTTTGTTGTGCGTGCGGGCACGCCTGGGCAGTCATTTCGCGTCTTGCCGTCAACAGTTACCAGCGAAACCTTCTTACCTTTAGCAGGCGCATGCAAGGAGGACGCTCCTGTAAGCAACAATTGTCCTATAGTTCGACTAACGGTTGATGCTGATTCGTGCTTTCAACCTCTAGGATAATTGTACGTTCCTTCGTGGCGCTGAGATGTATAAAGGGAAGGCGAACAACGGCTTCCAAGTACGGAACTCTAGTACCTGGCATGAGATCGGCATATACGGGACCACAGCGCGGGAAGAGCTCGGGTATAATGCCAGCGGTCTTTACGGTCTCGACACGTTGGGTCTCATGATCGTGAATTCTGGCGGGCCCACGCTGGAGAGCCAAGTAATCGGAGGGGTCGTAAACCCACGGTTGTGGGTTGGTCGATTAGGTATGGACGTCAAACCAAGTAACTTTTCCGAATTCGAGAATCCACAGCGAAGCATGATATCGACTTTAAAGGAGGAGCAGTACATACCAAGTTTAAGTTACGGCTACACCGCCGGGGCATACTACAGTAAGTCGAGTCAGGAGTAGGGTAGTGGGAACTGGCCAAGACAAAAGCCTAACACATCGCAGAGAAACCGAACGCTTTTGGGGGCTTGACTTTCGGGGGTTACGACCAAACTCGTTTCATTCCAAATACCATCAGCTTCCCTTTCGACGCAAATGACAGTCGGAAGCCTAGTCTCAACATCCAGGCGATAGTGACTCGAGACATGCAAAACCAAACCGTTAGCGTATTTCCAGATGGCCCAGCATATTCATTGATCGACTTTGCGGAATCGCAAATCTGGTTGCCCGTGTCTGCTTGCGATGCCTTCGCTAGAGCCTTTAACCTTACGTACGACAACAGTACCGATCTCTACGTGGTTGATTCACATACGCACGCTCTACTCATTGAGCGAAACCCTTCAATAACGTTCGGTCTCGGCCAAACGGCGAATCCGGGTGAGAGAATCAACATCGTATTACCATATAGCGCATTTGACCAACAGGCGTCGTATCCAATCTATCAGAACACGACGAATTACTTCCCGATCAGGCGAGCACAGAATGAGACGCAGTATACGCTCGGTCGTACATTTTTCCAAGAAGCGTACATACGAGTCGACTATGAACGGAACAACTTTTCGGTGCACCAAGCCTTATTCCCAGCAACGAACGAAAGACAGCAGATTGTGCCAATTTGGAGTCCAGGGTTAGAAAACGCTGCTACAGGAGCTAGAGCTAAATTGATAAACACAAGTAAAGGCGCAGTAGCAGGTGCTTCTATTGGCAGCGTAGCTTTCCTGTTGTTAATGCTCTCGATAGTTTGGCTGTTCCGCCGTCGCAAGATGGCGAAGGAACGTAGCGAGCCTAAGACGGAGAATACGTGGGTTGAATGCGCAGACCAGCCCAGATTGGAGGCAGATGGAGTGATATTCTTCGAGAAGGACGGTCGGCCATTCGCTGAAATGGAAGGTCATGTCTTCCCCGAGCTACACTGTCCACCACCAGAAATGGGGGAACTCAATGTGAGAATTACGACAGCGGATGTAAGTTCAATGTTTCAGTTATATGAGATGGGCGATAACGAGAGGAACTGCGGAGAGCTTGGTGTTGTCGTACCTGAGAAAAGATGTCCTCCCCCGGGGTGGATATAAGATTCCGAATGTTGGTAGATATGAGATGCGCTTTTGAAAGGCGTTGCCGTTACAATAATAACAACTATGCAAAAGAGTGGGTGAAATTTTCTCGTAAAATCGGGTCTTCGCTCCTCATGGTCTTATGCTGCAAGAAGTTCGTTGGGGTAGTTCTCAATCCGACGTCTGCGATGTTTACTTCGCATCGGTAATTCACTCAGGATCGACTCCAGCTTCGCACGACCACTTTCGAAACAGCAGGTAGTGTCTTCGGCAACGATGTGACGTCATAATCGAAAGAGTTAAGTCTTGGTGAATGCCTCGCGTAGCTCAAGCGCAGCGGCGCCAATTTTCTCGATCGTAGATCGAGGTCGCTACTGATTTGTTCGCTCAACGCCGGACTACGACCCTCAACCTCGACCTTCAACAACCGCCATCATCTTTTGATCAAACAGACATGTCGCATCTCCAAGGGCTCCACACCAGAGGCGCAGCCAAAGGTCCATATGGGCCAAACAACCCTCCACCGCCCCCACCCGCTCCACCACCACATGATACTCCTAGCGAAGCTCGTTATGATCAATTGAAGCCTGCGCCATCTCGGCAGGCAGTGAAACCAAGAACGGGGGGGAACGTCGCCATAAGCCAGATAAGCGAGCGCGCCAAAGACAGCGACGAGAGCAAGTACTAGCTACTGTTCAGCATTCCACAGATGAGCACCAGTATCCATGGCGTGGTCGCAGCCGTTCACCAGCGCGGAATGAAGACCGCCGTGGAGATGTGAGATATCGCGAGCGGTCCGCAGGACGTAAAACTGGAGGACAGCAGGTAGTGTTCGCTAAGCCCCCGCCATACGACAGTCGACAAACACCGAACTACGTTCGATGGAATAGTTGGGCAAATAGAAGCAATCAAGCTGAGCGTGCGCGATACCGGCGCGGCTCGTCTCCAGCGCATAGAATAGACTGGCCGACGGACCAGGCTCATGATGGAACTTCGATACCGGTGCGGGCTGGATACACTCGTCTTTACGTTTCAAGCCAGAGGAGGCATCTCTCAGAACAAGAGCCCGGTCGTTACGAATATGATGCTCCTAGACAAACTCCTGTCGTGGATGCTCAACGCTCTGTTGCACACGATCACGCACGTAACGATGATACTGTTCCATACACAGCACACACGGATCGAGGCTTTGAAATAGAAGACGAAGTGGATTGGGATGAAGAATCAATGGAAGCTGCGGACACTATTCCATCAACAGCCATCTCAGAGACGGCTGAGGAGGCAGCCCGGCATTATCCCCGACTGAATCGGCCGGCGAACCGGCGGGTCAGACACTGGAGCGTTCATCCACCTAGTGCGCTATCACGCAAGCCCGACTTGGTCAAGCAAACTAGGCCCACCGGAAAATTTGAGCGAGGTCGTGACGATGGGCATCATCTCCCACCAGACCGCGGGTATGAACAATACTCTCCAACTCGGAATCAGTCTAAGGTACAGCCACAACAAGAGATACTGCCTCCACCGACAGCATACGACCTCCGCCCCTACGATCATCTCATCACCACAACGTACGGGAAACTACCACAGCAGGAAAGGTTCATTAACGGTACGAATGGAAAAGTTGGGCCGTCCTTATATGGATCGACTCAGTGCCATGATCTCGGATTGTGTTTCGCAACTTTCTGCACGCGATTCCGCTGTGAGATGGGATTGAAGTGTCCATGGCGCCATCATCCTCTGACTAAGGCTGAGGTAGAGTGGATCCTGGCAGTAGGTAGAGATCGCGGGAAGCAGTTCCTAGTGGGGTTTGAGAAGTGGTGGCGATCTCCTGACGTGCCGGTTCCGGGCGCTTCAATGGTGGGGAGGGGCGAGTGATTTGACATCAAAGCGGTTGCCAGTTTCTCGGGCAGATACACTTGGAAAATGTGGCGTGATAATAATCTATGGAAGCTGATTTGGATCTTGGCTGGGGCGGGTTTTACGTGGGGTCGGGTGGTGCTTATAGAGTCCCTCCTCTGGTGTAAAACCAACCGCGTATATCATCGATACCTTGTAGGCCAACCATCATCATCCGAGCAAAGATATCCACATCATCAGGCTGTGCGTCTCTCAGAACCTCTGTAAAGTCCAATTCTTTGACCAAGAAGTGTTTTTTGTCGTTCCACGCAACAGCAAAGTCGAAAGAGTTCTTCGCGTGCCAAAGATGCGCAGATAACGTAACTCTATTTCCGTATAGGAGACTGTGTACACACGATTTGAGTTGACCGCGTAAGAGATCACACATAGCGGTCATTTGGAAAAGTGACAATAGTGTCCGACGTAATGATTCACGAAAAACATAGGATCTCCATGCCGCGCGCGCTGCAGTGCTGGGATACAGGGGGAGCGAGCCTGTAATATCAGTCTGTTGTGCAGCAGTGACAAGGAGGGCGTTTCCAGCCTCCCCCAGATGTGGTATGAGCGCTTCAGCGTGTGCATAGCATCGTACGTCGCCGCCGAACACGAGCATGATCTGATACAACATGAGTGCTTGAGCACGGGCTAGTAGTTCGACTGGAGCATCTGGTAGAGCGGTGGTGATCAATTCTTCCACTCGGTTTGTGATGAACCGGGTCACATGCTCAGCATTCGCCTCGTTCTTGGCGATGTAGAGGGCACACGCAGCATGTGCATCCTGAAGTGATCTAGGCATATCTTCCTCATATAGCCTTGAGTGGGCCCAAGGTGTGCCATTATGCTCAATCATCATCTTGGGTACGGCTTTGAGCTGTTCAATCGAATATTCGATTCTTGACCTCGCGAATGGAGCGATATGAGCTGGCGAGAAGGGCTTGGCGACACGGTACAACGCCCTCTCAAGGGCCATTTGATCTTCCTCACTCTGCGAGGTGTCGAGCATGGTGGCTAGAGATCCTAACGAGCTGATGCCACTAGAAAAGTCAAAATCAAGAATGTTCGCGCTCGATCCGGATGGTATGAAGGAAACGTCGAAGTCAAGAGGAAGAGCCGCGGCCTCAACATCCTGGAAGTCCATCGTTGTAGAATGAGAGACTTCGAAGTCGTTATGCGCGTCCGGTGTCCCGTCCTGGAGCGGTGTGGCCTGTAAGGAGGCCTGCGGATAGACACAGTCGAAGTGCTGCTTCCTGCAACGTGCGCAGTTCGGTTGTTCGAGTCCACATCTTCGCTTTGATTTGGCGCATTCTGAGCACGACTTCTGTCTGCCCTGGGAATTGAGGGGGCGTGAGCGATCTGGTGGCATATCTGACGACCTACGTAGGAGAGGCGAGGAGGAAGGTGAAGCATGACGCGAGGAGTGGCCGGGACCAGGTGTGGCCCGTGCCATCATTAATCAGCGCACTAGCCTGATATCTGTTTCTACACTGGGTAGGCTCCAAGAGGATTTCGACCAAGTAATTCGTGTTGTACTCTAAGCCCTTGTATCTTCGGGACCGTGGTGTCTTTTAAATCTCCCAAAGGCGGTAAATTATACAGTAATTCCTTTCCCAAGTGAACGGGTGGAGGAGGTATGCTTCATCCGGGCGCGGAATTCCGTCCAGCCCCCAGAGTTTTTCTATCTATGGCCTACTGCTAAATAGCCTGTGGATTTTGGTATTCCTACGGTTTCTTGTACGATCAGTCGACGCGCTTAAGCTTCTCCACTCCGCACAACCCGCACGTGAAAGTCTGCATGCGGACATCCGCTGCGGAATTGCGCTCTGCGGACCTCCATACGGATCTTCTCTGCTTCATGCGTGATCGCGACCCCACACGATGTTAGTAGCGTTGCGAAATAGGCACACTCTAGGGTTGCTGTGTGAGCACAACGATCGCTAACTTGATGAGTTTACTTGCTTACCGTTGATCAATCACCCCCCCCATACCCAACAGACGGGTATGCGGAATTGCGAATGCAGCAATACTGTGTAACGTAGCGGGTAGTCGCAAGTATGGTATATAAACATCTCTCATCGACTAGAGCCCGTCTACAGTATCAAATATCAAAAACCCAACGTACTTCCACTTTCAGCTGTCTTCTTTCTTCCAGTCCCAACCACCGACCCGTAAACTCAACATGGCAGCTAAGACAGCCCTAGTAATGCGACCCACGGGCGTCCAGGGCAGGGGTGCGGCCAAACACCTCATTAGGAAAGGATGGCGCGTCCACGCCCTGGTTACAAATGCCTCGTCCGACCGTGCAGTCGGCCTCGAATCCCTTGGACACAACGTCACTCTCTTCCAAGGAACTTGGAAAGATGCAGCATCCATCGAGGCCGCTGTAAAAGGGTGTCAAGCGCTTCTGCTAGTTCAACTACCATCATTCTCTGACGACTCTGAGGTACAGGAAGCGCGCGTTGTTCTGAATATCGCTAAAGCCGCGGGCGTTCAACACGTTGTTTTCCCTACAACATTGCCCCTTAACAACCCCAATATTTGGGAACAAGAAAAGGACTCACCAGTTGCCCCGGCGGTCCTCAACAAGGGTGATGTAGAGAAAATTGTTAGAGCTAGTGGACTGACATGGACGCTACTTCGCCCTGGCTACTTCCTCACAAACTTGCTTCCCCCGGTGGTATACTGGATGTATCCAGAATTCAAAGATCGCAAGTTCGTCAACAGCTACGGGCCGGACTGCGTACTCACCTTAGTCGACCCTGACGACATTGGCGCTTTCGTTGTGGCAGCATTCGAAGACCCCAAGAAGTTCGGCGGCCAGACTATCTCCGTTGTCGGCGAAAATGTGCGAGTTGACAAAATACTCGTGGAGCTTGAGAGAGTGTCTGGTCAAACAATCAAAGCCGTATATCGGACTCCAGAGGAAACTGAGAAGGCCAGAAGCAGCCCCTTTGTTGCAGGTCAAATTACGAGCATTGGTCTGGCCAAGTGGGTGGATTTGGAGGGGGTTAAAAGCTGGGGTGTGCCGTTGACAACCTTTGCTCAGTTCTTGGAGAAGCACAAGGATGAGTTTGCAATGTAAGTCTTAAGCCTCGCAAATAAGACTACTCGTAACTTAAAGTGACATTAGGTCGAGTAATGTGAATCCGATTGACGGACCTTTTAAACATTTGACCGACATTGTGGCGACGGGCAAAGAATAGAACGTATTGCAGCAGAGATGTGTACAGCATTTCTAGTGGAAGCATTCTCAGATCTCACGTATTATGATTTCCTAAACCTTCCGCTTCTCAAGTTTCATCTCATAAGCAGCTCAATGCCAAGTAGTTGGAAGTATAGACCCGTAGCCCGGAATTATAGCCGCCAAAGCTAGATTCCCCCAAGCAAGCTCGTATCGTATTATTTTGCTAAGCCCGTCGTCTTAGCTCCAAGCCGCGCGCTTGTGAGCTTCATTACTTTTCGATAGTAACTCACTCTTGGCTGTCACCAGCTCCTCGTTGTCCGTCGCCTCCATTGATATATCCTACCACCTGATGAACACTTTCACCGCCAGTGTCTTTTCTTTTGGACGGCTTCCAGGCTGCAATGCCCCCCAGGATCGTACTACTCAGCACCCAGATGCCCCCGAACACGATCGGCACACCGTATCCGCCCATCGCAGCGCTCGTGAAGATGGCGAAAGTAGAGCCAACTACAATGTTTCCAATACCCGCTTGGATGCCAGCTGCAATGCTCCCTGTAGGAATATCAGCTCAATCTTTCTCCCGAATCTAAATCACCCTAAATACGTACCGGCAGCGACGCCAACCGGGGTGAAGCCCATAGCGCCGAGAATAGCGGGGGTGCAGGCGAGAAGGATGAGAGGAACGATCATGGCAACAGTCTGCCACGGGTGCTCTTTCATCCAGCGCCCAGCCAATTTCGCCCAATCAATGATCCCAAGCTTCCTCAGCGCTTCAAGAGCGGAATTGACCGCGTCTATAGCATTCACTTTGAACACCCTGATCGCTCTCTTAAAGCTCAAAGTGACGGCCGTGATCTTGTTCGATGAGATGGAGGAGACTATGGCCGTGCGTACACTAGCAGCGGTTGAACTGGCTTGATCGATAGGGTTGCTTGATGAGGAACCACGACTTGGTACGGCGGTGTCCGCATTGTCGTCGCTTTGGACCGGGGATTTATTCGTGCGCATTCTCCCCGTTGGCTGTTGAGTGGCTGCTCGATTTGCAGCAACAGCTCGAGCTGTGTACATCGCCTCGATGGATTGTGAGGTCAGTGGCACCTCTTTTGAGAAAAAGTTATCCATCGTGTTTGGTTGCTGGTGTTGGTGTGATGCGGGTTAGAAGAGAGCGACGTCAACGTGCGACACCCGTGCCCAGGTCCTGGTGAAAGCACAGAATTCACCATGAACAACGCTAACACCTACCTCATAAGTCGATCTCACTATCAAAAATAGCGCGCCGAGTCTTGTTCACAGTGAATCATTCACTGGACTCATTGTATCAAAGTACACAACCAGTCACTCAACAGGTAGTCCTGGGGCGTAGGCGCTGCTTGAAAGAAAGTTCTTTCTCAAAATCAAATATCGCACTGCAGCTTCTCTACTATTATTTTAAAGAATATACAAACTAACCTCTAGCTTACAGTCATAGTTTTCATATAAGAAGTTTCCCCAGGCCTCATCAAAGAACTGCTAGCTTCGATATCACGTCAATTTATTGAAGGAGGAGCTCGTAAACAAACACATGTCAGTATATGAGTGGAAGCTTCGATTGCTTATGAGCCTGTTCTGACATGAGATACACTTCAACGTTTCAGAGGTAGAAGGACCACTTTTACGCGAAGTAACTAGTAAAGAAAGTGTCCGGATGTGCTTTATGTACATCACTTTATGTTGAACTTCCTACTCCAAAGCCGGCAGGTTGCCCTTCTCCTCAGCGATCAATGCATCCACTTGGTCAGTGATGGACCCATATTCTCCATGGTTCATATCTTGCTCGACAGCTGCAACCGTTCTCTTACCGATCCACTCTGTCTGACCACTCTGAGTTAAATCCATATATGTGTACTTCTTCAACCCAAGCTTGTTTCCAATCTCTTCGTGACTTAGTGACGAAGTCCGACCTCTACTCTAATTTTGTTTACTTCCTGTGCGAGAAACCAATTTACCGGTTGTGTCAAGATAGCCTCTTCCTCTACCACACCTTCTTTAACTTGGTGTTCATGGGCAACCTGTGCGTCTACCAGCTCTTGCAGCAACCTGCCTCTCTCATGATACGCCCAAGCTGCAAGATCGCGCAATGTTTTGTTCGCGTAGTCCAAATCGCCTCTCGCTTTGTGCAGCTCTTTTGAAAGCTTCAAGTTTTGTTTTGAGACGTACTCGTCCTCTGCCGTGTTGTAACCAGACAAGACCTTAGCCGACGTTGTGTCCGTTTCGGTGGCGTGCGATGAGCTGTCTAGCTTCATGGAATGCGAGCCAACAGCAGAGGATAGATTGTGAAAGAGGTACCTTTCTGAAGATGATGAGCATTCGTCAATCATGTAAGCGCATTCTCCATAATGAGTGGTGATGGCGGGGTAGTATCGAGGTTGAGGATAGACTGAGTGATTCATTGCGCCATGGATAGGTGGTCTGTTCAGAGTCCAAAGTGGTACCTGCTCGTTCGAAGCTGAATTAGCTAAGAGCATTTATTTTCTCTATAAACAAAAGAGTGTAGTCACTTACATCTTCGAAAGAGAAGCCTGGTGCTACATCCATTGGGGTGCCTTCAACCTCGCTTGGTCGCATCTTTGAGTGCTACCTTCGCATAATGCTCTATATGATGGTGCAAGATATCAGTGAAAGAGGAAGGAGCAGACTCTGAGTGTATAAGTGGGGTATCGGCGGTGATCCTTCACCCACGTGTTTTGGCGATCGCTTAGTAACCCATACCACTGAGATGCTATAGATCGTTTTCAAATATCGTAGCACAAGTGGCCTTCTCAAGATATTGCACGACCTGCGCTGATTCAAACTTCAGACGCCGGTGCGTAGCAACGCTGTTTCAACTTCAACAACTCCGTATGATGGTCAGAAATCTGAGCTGCACAAAACCAAAAGGAGCTGCGAAACATGCTGCTGGCCGATACAGCTCGCCTCTCACTACTCTCTGGGAATAGGCGATAACTACCTATGACACTGCGCAGGACTTCTAAGGAGGCTAGATCGCGAACTTGCAAGGGGTGCAAAGAGTGATGCGACTTGCTGTTAGAGATTAGCTTGCCTTTTTATCTGACTATTGGTCAACAAGGCCTATCGCAATAGTTAATGGTGGTCGATATCTCGTATGAAGTAGTCACTGCTCGTTTAGCAGTTGGTGATTCTTTGATACGGCGTTTCGTCAAGAAAGATTTACTCTAGCTTCTTTCACAATGTGCTGCTTTGGTGATTCTGTGTGACACTAAATTGCCACGTATTTATGAGATCTCTAAACACCTTCTATTACCCTCAGTACTATGCTCCGTATTCGCGCACTGTCCGAAATATCGACTAGTTGACACAATCGGGATCCACACCCCAAAACAAGGTAACTCTTGCCTCACCGCCTATTGCGGTGATGTGTAATATACAATGAAGTGTGCTTGGTGTATACGTAATAACTTTACTGGGCGCAGATGCTCCCGCTCGCTCCTTCCTCCAGTGGGCGCCAAGGCTAACGCGGCCACCCGCCAAACAACAACACCCCGCGCTTTCGCACCACTGCAGGAACATAACATGGCGAACCCGTATCTGATTCAGGCTCTTTACGGCCCGAAGCCAACGGCCCCCGCTGTCAATAATGCAACGGATGATACGAGCGATGCCACTGAGTTGGTAGTAGCAGCATCAACGCCAACGCGCACGGAATTACTGATCGAGACACTGTATGGCAGAAGCCATACGGCGAGTCCCCCAACTGCACAGCCAAAACATCCGGCACGACAGCAGTCAATGGATTTGGATGGTGAGTCGAGCTTAGTATGGTAGATCCTCTAGCCTTTCGCTAACCCGATGAAGAACCGATGAAGGACGAAGAGAACGATTCCGTGCCGTGGGTAACAACTGGTTCAAATGTGTTGCCACTGGTTGAGAAACACGGTGTTGTTGTGATGGCTGCGACTCTTCCATCTGGTACAACTACTCGGTCGATTGTCGGCTCGACATCCTCGACGGTAAAGCCTGTCAAAGTACCGGGTGCACTGAAGTACCCACCTGAGCGCTACCTACCGCCCGCCGGGCCGTATTACGATCAGTTGAATCTTCCCACCATCTTCGGCGTCGGATTCCTCCACGAAAAATGCTTTACCTGTTGGGGCAAGCGACACATCTTCACGAAAGGCGTAACGTGCCATCGAACCTGCAGCATATGCGGCACGAAAGATCATCGAGAGGAGGTAAGTCTTCAGCTAAATACCCGCTAGCCTAGCACATGCCATGGTGGCGAAAGAGGCCTGGGCCATCCTCTTAGCCATTGATAAGAATATGGACACTGACTGTTACCATAGAGCTGCTCTCGTCTCTACTGCGCATTGAGCTGGTACTGCGAGCGCGGTATACCAAGCCGCCCCGACTCTGTCCGTTACCGTCAGTTCCGCCCTATAGATACCGAGATTGCAACCCTTTTGGACATGGGATTCATTACGAACTCGTCTGGAGGAGATGGTCCTATCTTTCCAAACATGCTTCATCCACGTGTTCAGCAGTTTTATCGCGACAAACCTTCCCCTCAGATACTCGTTCTTGAGACAACACCGACTAAGACGAAGCTGAAGCGTAACAGAGGCCGCGGTTTAGCAACAAAGTTCGTCGAGCCACAACCGTCCTGGCCAGCTCAGACATCCGTGTTCCGTAACGTGGTCAACAGTAGCCTCGATCCTCGCCTACAGGCCCGCGTCGAAGACAGTTCCGCGACCTCTACTCTAGGTCCGACTACGTCCACTCTGTTGGATACCACGGTGTTGTCCAACGCTCAAGCAAACGTCTGTGTCAGCGGTTATACTTTGGGAGACAAGGGAGAGAACACGCTCCAACAATTGGAAGATGAGATTATGAAGCTAAAAATGGATAACATCTTGAAAGATCGGGAAATAAGGAGGTTGCGGGCTGATAATGAGCAGCTGCGCGGCAACGGCTATGAGACGGGCAACAAGCGGCCACGTATGTAGGGCGGAGTGGGTTGCATTGCTACGCGTACGAAATGTGTATGATGATATAAAAATGTAGAAGAGGGTGGAATAACAGGGCAGCACCAAAGGATGCCAGTTTCGATGATTGTTGATGTGGAAACGCGATGCAGAAAGCGGCGAAGACAAAAGTACTGGGTCCATACATAGGTCGTGCAAGGCTAAATGCAAAATGACTAATCTGCCATGAAACATCAACCTCCGACACCCCGACGTCACGTCTTTTACATATTCCGTCAGCTTCTCTTCCATGTCTTCTTCGTGCCTTCATCTGATCGTGCTTGAAAACTCAAGTTGCCCTAAGCTTGGTTATTCCATGTAGCGATGTGGACATGATAGCGGTCGCACACATCTGTATTTCCTTTCATTATCTAGGCTCACTGCGCTCTTTGTAGAAGGTGAAAAGGGTGGTAGATGCTCGTCCCAAGTAATTTTAGTGGCCGTAAAGAGCTAGAAAATAGGCAAGCGAGGGGACTAAGTGTGTCGCGTCGCTTGGTTTACAACCTTTGTCTAGTTATGCTTCTCGTCACCTACGAGAACTCTCCCGAAAGAAGCATTCGGACAAGTGCGACAAGCTTTATGCTAGTCGCCGGGTGGATTCAGATACGGTATTTCTTAGGTGAGCACAACTGTTAGGTGTATATATAGTTAAACTTTAAGCTAGCTTCCATCATACAAAATAGACACTGAAGACCAGTCTGCAGTCGCCCGTCAAACGGCCCGCAGCAGTGAATCTAGTGGTTTATTAGCTAGCCAGACCTCAGATGTCTGATTGTTATGAACGCCACATAAGTAGATATACGGTAGGAACTTCGGGCGCTCTTACTACGTATTGGGGATGTCTGCGATATCTCGTTTTCATGCTACTCTAGCGACCCGTCAAGACTTAAGAGTTAGTATCCTACATGCATCGTCTGAACCGTAGGTCTACAATCATTAGAAGTCCTTATACAAAAAAGCAAGCTAACAAAGGCACTCTTCTTAGGTACTCTTGGAGTAACTCGAAGATGTTCCTCTATAAACGAGCGAGCTTAAAGCTAATTTAAGTACACCAGGAGTACCCAAGACATAGATTGTTGCAAAATCAATAGGATACGTACACGGCAAGCTGTTGCTTGAGCTTGATGTAGTCGAAGGGTCGCGTTGTTTCTGAGGCCCTGTGCGCTGCGGACGGGGAGGGAACATCGCTTCGATGAGGTGAGCATTCGTCTTGCCGCAGAGCTGTCGCCTTAAACGTTGGGAAGTCAAAACACGCCGAATAACAGGGGATCGAGAATCGCGCGCAGGTTTTGACCTCATTCTCCATCGTGCTACTCCAGCTCCTTGTCAACCTAAGATGTACCATCGATTCAGTTAGAGGAGAAGCAATCTGTAAGCCCTTACTACCCAAAACGCTGCATTAGCGCTGTAATCAGCACAGCGTTCTATGGAAATATCACCGGAAACCTCGATTCAACGAAGTAAGCTTCCATAGCTTCCCGATAACTTGAAAATTCAAGGATTAGGTCATTGGAGAATTGAGATCAGACTAATGTAAAGACTTCGCCTCGCGCTTGTAACGTAAGAGGCCTATCTAGTACTTCTCAAGCTGGATAAGGCAGGCCCAGGTGCAGATATGCTCTCTATTTTAGATTCCAGATTGTAATCACGATTACGGTGAACATGTGAACTAATACGGTTAGGCCCCCGACTAGCGTCAGATTGCCTTCCTCTTTCGGAAATAGCAAACAGCAGCTCCTCTCTCACCCCACACCTCTTTCCGTGACCCAATTCGGCCACTACACCACTCAGCACATAAGAGTCTCTCAGAATGCCTTCACAACGTCAAAAAGACATGCCAGATTCTACTCACGACCCCAACCGATCGGTAGAAGCAATCGAGCTCGACCAATTCGCGGACGCGCCTCAAGGCAGTACAAACCTTCTGAACTGGCTTGCTTGCTATCCTAGTACACATTACTTTCCGTCCGCACAAGAACTACGCAAGCTCTCACGCCACCGCGTTCACCTGATCTTTGAGCGCTGGCGTTTTCTAAATCAAATCCTTGAACGACATGAGGGGACGATTCGTAAGAAGTGGACGGAGAAGAGTGTTGAGCAGCGAAGAGAGCTTCTTCTCGCTGTTCTACCCAGCATACCCGAGATGCATCGTCCCGAGCAAGAGCAGTACCAGGAACTCAGCAATTACTCTTCCCAAGGCCCTGGCCATGCTGTATCCAGATTTTTCAAAAGTACTACTTGCATGCTTCCCGACATCAATTTGGAAGATCTTCTCCGACAAAAGACTCTATTGGCCTTCCTTAATGCTCGCGGCCGGAACCACCCCGCAACTTTCGCTGGCACTGAGCTCGTAAAATGCCCTCTGCATGCATGGGAGGACGAACCGCTTTGGAAAAGGCTCGCCAAATGGACGATGGAGTTCAGCTGCAACACAGATGAGACTTTCTACGGACGAATGAAAAAATGGAAGTATACCGGCAAGGCCAAACGCTTCGTGTATGCTGGTCAGGGCTTTCATCCAGGAAATGGGATTCAGGTGATCAATATCCAATTGCTCACATACTCATTCCTTACCACATGCTGCATCAAGATTCTGCACGACCTAGTGGGGGGAGAGAATGATATCTACATGCATGCTATCAAGCCAGAGCCCTCTAGTTTATCACTAGATAGCGCCGACTATAACACACTTGCCGAAGCCGCTCAACTTGCTCCATATGGTATTCCGTCGCAGCTCGACTTCAATCGCCTACGTGGTCTTATCTTTGCGAAGGTCAACGATCTTGAGGATCATATTTGGGCTTTGCGCGAGGATCCGGGATATTTTGCCGAAGTCTTCCAAGATCACAAAAGCCATCGCGCGGAGTTTCTAGCGGCGACTAGTGGGCAGACCCATAATGTTTTGAAGCGATCACCAAAGACAATTACAAACCTCATTCTCCGTAACATGGTAGTCGACCCGTACTTCATGCTGTATCATTGGCATGAATGCCTACGCCTGGTAGATGCACTTGAGGATACAGCTAGGAGGAACAACTTTTACTTTCCACCGACTGAGTCGCTTCCGACAGAGTATTACGATACCTTTATCAAATTGTGGCAGATACTGTATGCTATTCATACCGACACGCACGAATGCTTCCGCCAGCGGGTACCCGCTTCACCTCCTCTTCGCCCCTTCTTTATAAAAACGGTTGCAGATCCAAATAGCCACCTCTGTCGCTTCGTTATCAATAAAAATAGGGCAGGTACGGATGGTGTCACGCGGCGCTTCATCACTGCGCTTTCTATGATATGGAATAAGACCGAACCCCCTGTGCAAGGCTTCGATACAGAATTGGATGAGCTAGACAGGCTTGTCACCAGTGAGCCTTCGGCCCGGGCACTAATAACGCCGCTTGTCTGGGCCGACTTCTCGCAACTTTCAACGTCATCCGAATGCATTCACCAGATCCGTTCGTATCAGCCATGGGCGACGCGGATGGAACGTGATATGCAACTACCAACATTGGAAGGCACGTCAAAGGTGGAGCTTAAGTATGAAAATATCATAGAGGATTATATGGCTTTCACCGACAAGTGGTCCACAATTGTTAGACAGAAAAGGTTTGAGGGCGCAGACTTGGCCTCAGTAGGTGACCCAGGGGATGGCAGGTTCACCTACCCCATCATTGGGGAGCGAAATCGCACAAATACCGAGCTACTATGCAAGGCAGAGAATCACCTCGATGTCTTCTGGCAAAGCGTCGATGCCTACTGCAAGAAGATGGTTGGTGCGAGATTTCCGGATCTACTCGACCGTGACATCACTCATGGGCGTACGCTGCGCCGCACTCCAGCCTGGGAAGATCCAGCCCCAGCTCAGAAAGCTACTGAGAAGACCTTCTTAAACACACCGAAGTACGACTGTCAACCATGCTCGCTCACCAACCACGAAGAAGCTAGCGAAGAGATTGGAAAGTTTGAAAAACTGTCGTTATCCACTGAAGTCAAGCCGAAGGCTAGAGGTGCTGATCTAGCTCAAGAAGCCAATACTTCTCCTCCGAAATCACCTGATATTGCCCCATCACTGGCTCTACATGCAACAAAGAAAGTTGACAAGCGCTCTCTTAAAGTCTTCAAAGCACTCTTCTATACACCATTATCCAGCGACATTCCAGGCGAGTTGCAATGGACCGATTTTCTGCACGCAATGACTAAATTGGGCTTTTCAGTCAAGAAACTACGTGGATCCGCATGGAAGTTGACGCCAGGAGATTTTGGAGTAGGCGGGTCGATTCAGTTCCACGAACCGCATCCCGGGAAGAGGCTTTCGCTGGAGTGTGCAAGGCGATATGGGAGGAGGCTCGAAATGCGTTATGGATGGACAAGCGAGATGTTTATATTAGCTCAGTAAGGAAGATCCAATGACTGGCGAGGTATTGCGACCGAGGTGTGGCGGCCTGATGCTAAATTCTGAAAGAGAGGGTTTTCGGTTTCGTGACTGGTGTAATGGATATTGAGAGAATTTGGTTCGGCCCCTCAACATGGACCGTCATCCGACGAGACACGAGAGTTAACTCACACAGCCATACAACAAGCAATGCACACGAATATACGTGTTTCTGGAAATTGGCAAGTAGCGTGAAAATATCGTACTTAATCCCTGCTATCCTCTCGTGATTCACTTCAAGGCCAAACGATCGATGTATTCATCTTGACTCAGCCACAGAGACCAAGATATCCCATAGCCAGTTCAGTGAGTTTGGTCCAGCACCAACGGAAAAGCTGGCGCAATGTTGTGCGCCGCAGTCAGTCCTCAAACGCAGACTGCTTCTTGACTAGCTATGGGCGCAGCTCAAAGTCATGGACTATGATGATCCGTGAGTGGTGGCGCGTAATGATAGATTGTGGTTCAAGGTAAAGGATGATATGGCCAATCTAGGTAACAAGAGTGTGAGGCGAGCAAGGTTTGAGCTATCGTTGATCTTAGTCAGTATATGATACATGATGGTAGCTAGGTAGCTAGGTGTCGAAAGATAGACCAATGCGCTCCCATTACAACTACACATACAATAAAGGGGAGCTCTGACACTTGAAAATGTGGGATGTCCTAAGTTTGACATCTACATCAGTACTGACCAAGTGCCTTGAGTGCTTACAAGCTGTGCATGCTATTCTCTGTTACAGCCATTCGGAAAAGTTATTCGCACCTAAACGAAACTTTAAGTAGGCTTGTAGTATGACACATGCTACGTGACTCATCAGTTTATAGGAAACCGATTTTCCAAGGGATCCTGTCCTGTCATGGATCACGTGTCGGGGTTGCCTACGATTCAAACTTTGGGACCGGAAATGGTGAACCACTCGACTGAGAAAAGGGCGCAAACCATTACAATATTCGCTAGGGTCATTTTCTATACCTTGTTTTCTGCCTCTCTCGCGCCTTTCTCTTATCCGTCGGAACCTTGGCCATTTTAGTGCGATTAAAACACGCTAGCCCAAGAATACGGTATAAAGTAAAGCGACCGCCTCTCTTTCTACAGAATCTTTTAAATCCAACGCACAATGCTACCCTCTTTCCCTGTCATCCTCACAAGTCTCAAGTTTATGCACCCTGAGCATCGTACCCAGGTACTAGATAATTGCAGCGACCAGGAACTTTACTGCCTTCTTGTCGACGCCTTGAACACTCTACCTAGGCGTACTATACAAGAACTTCTTCTACGCATCTTGTTATTACCTCAAGCAAGGAACGTTCGCACAAACACAAATGAACAGAGCCCAGTACAGCGCACCGAACCCGGCCAGGTCATTAAGCCCTCTCTCACTCAAGTCCCGAATCCTCCACACATTCAAAGCAACACAAGCGAACAGATCCCTCAGGTACGTCCTGCGCGTGTACTTTCACCACCAAAAGCCAGATCATTTCAGGACCAACCTAATCATCAGCCATCAAGCCTCGAGCGTACGAGACTAGCGGCAAGACCTCGACCGGCGCCTCTACTAAGAGTCATCGGCAATCTCCGAGATGATGCATCGCCAGTAGGCATACACGCGGCAATATCCAACCGTGCAGTGCCAAAAATCGTTCTTCCAACTGCAGCTCATCTAGCATCGAACGACGATTGCAGAAATACTGCTTCTTCCAAACCAGAAACATTATCAACTGCTGCGGTCAGTACAACTACTCCGGAAACGACTACTCGTGCATCAACAGGTTCTATTATAAGAGTTGTGGCGCCACAAACAAGCACTTCTTCGACCACTTTAAAGCGTGTCATGGCCGAGGTTGCGCCTCAAGATTTAGATCGGCCATTAAAACGATGTATGAGAGAGAAGGAGGCGCCGTTCAACGTCCCGAGTGAAGGAACAGCCCGCGAACCGGAACATGAGCAGCGCGCTGGAAGTTCACCCGAGCTTCATGATGAGCTAGATAACGCGAGTCTCGACTTGATCGATCGTGACGCTATATCTTCGGAAAGTGATTCCGAGATAGGGGCAAAGTCGCCGAGTATCTTCGAACCAGATACAGATTCGGATGCAACGTCCATTGACAAAATCCACGATATAGCTGCTACGGTCACTCAACGAGAGAAGAAAAGCCTTCTATCTCATTCGGAGCCCTCTAAAAATTGTGAAAGCGGTGTTGCAACAATGAACAGTACAATTACCCAACATCCAAAACACAGTACACCCCGCCTGCTGCCTTCCTTGGAACGAGAATCAGCCGATAATTCAAACCCGATTGAATGGGCATTTTTTATTCCTACCAAAGACAAAAGTGGTGGTCACTTCGTGACACCATGTCCCCTGTCGTCTCAAGTTCGGAGTGAAATCATGTTTCGCTTCATCGACTCGTATCGAACAAATGGGAAGGAGGACCGAAAGAAGTCCTACGAACGTATGGTCAAAGTAGAGAATCGACCTTTATATGAAGCGCTAGGACGATGTTTGAATTTGAGGCTATATGAGGGGAGTACTACGTTACAGGAGATGTGCTTCGAATCGGGTGACGATAAGCGCGCTTGCGACTATTGCGTGAGGACACGGCGGCTGTGCGTGAGGATGTACAAGGATGATGATGATAAAACTTATAAGTTGGGGTTCTTTCCGTTGCCAGAGAAGTGGAGGAAAGGCGTGAATTACGACAATGTTGGTTTCTGGGTTCGGGTATTTCGACGTTAAGGCGCTGTATTCTCAAACAGTACAACTGATATTACCTCGCACTAGAATAGGTACCAAATGCAGCCCTCATTACAATAACCATAATGGATGTATCGCCCTCCTACACTTCAATTAATCACGGCAGCCTTGCTAGGCTAACCCGTAAGCTCCTCGATTAAATCTTTTTTTGCGCTGAATATTTCTCTATTTGTGGTCATCTCAAACGAGTTGGGATGGAAACTGCGCGTGGGGTGAATATCTTGTCATTCTAGCAGCCACCCTCGCGGCGTACGAAACGGTTACTGAGTAGAATTCACAATTCAGTATGTTATACTATACGATGTCTGATGCAAGTGTTGCGTAATATGGCTGCACTACAGCCTAGAAGAGTATATGTGCCTGTAGATAGTATTATTTCCAGTGCGCAGAGAGTTTTAAGAGTCCATTATCAACGGGTTTCTGTCCATGGTCATGTAGGGAACCGCCATGGATGATATATGTTGTAGTTATGATGTGCTCTTTTCGAAATAAGCTTGCATATCGTAAAATGTCGAAAAGGAGCGCAGGTGTGATTAGTATCATGGAAACTGGCGTTATACTGTCGTACCCACTCATTGGGGCAACATTTCATAGCGTAAAGCATGCAATATGATGTAGCACGCGGTAGTAAGATGGAGATGTAGGGTGAATTGGAACATCACGTGACTGTGCGCCACGCTAAGCGCACTGGCCGTACACTCTACACTTTGCCCCGCGTACCTCTTCTCTCACTTCAGTACATGCAAAGCAAGGTGCGTGACGAGCAGGACGCCATTATCATCTCATAGCTAAAAGTGCCGCAGATGTATCCGTACACTGCTTCATATCAAGAGTTTAATCCTGGGAACCCTCCCCAACCACTGTCGTCAAACTACACGCCGCAGCCGCCATATCGACCCCCACCACCAAGACCCCACTACCAGCATCAGCCTCATTCGGCGCAGCCATATTTAGCTCCTCCTTGCCCAACTCAGCTACCTCAATCCGGGTTCGCGACGCTGTATCCGAACGCTCAATGGACGCCGTTATTGCAGCCGCTGCACCCTCCACCTAGCTTTGAAAACGGATGTGAGCTTCTGTTGTGTATTCTATTATGAAATCATACTAAGAGGAGGCGCAGATTATCAAGCTCCACCTCAAACCACACATCTACAGGCACCTTCTTATCCTCCTACACCATATCTACCAGTCCAGCTACCTCACCCAGCCCCATCCCACAGACAGCTCACGTAACAGACAGCCCACGTATGTACCACAAGACCTGCGCTATGCGACCGCACTTAGGGATCTATCTGTACCTTGGGATTTGCCGGCGCTTGCAAAATCTCGCACTAGCAGACCTCGGTCGAGACTGCAACGTATGATGCAATTAGCGTCACAAGTCAAGCCAGACCCAGAACCAGAAGTCGAGATCAGTATTCCCGCTAATCTAGAATCTGGTACCGAAGACGAAACGTTCAACACACCAGACTCTAGTCCCAGAGGTAGCGTCGACTTCAAACAGTCAATTTCAGCGTTGAAAATCATCGTTCCGACCCTTGAGACAGTTACAGACGGCAGTTTGCATGAGATAGAAGACCTAGTTGATCTTCATCGACGAGCCTGGTCCGAAGCCAAATCACGCGCTCAAGAATTTGCCAACAAACAGGCTTCAATTGCTGGAGTTGAACCAAGAAGAGCCTCCCCGACCATCCAGTGATTTCTTCGCTGCTGTTCCTTGGGGACGGTTCTGTCCTCGCCGGCGGCCTTTTCACATCTACGGATCTCACCCTCACGGATCGCCAAACAATGGTAAGCTTTGGCCTAGGCTTTATCTTTGCAACAACGACAGCGACTGTGGCTTGTGCTTCGCTACTTTCGGCACCTTGAATCGGTGCCCTCTCGGTCGAAAGTGTCGTTGGAAACATCGCATCACCTGGGGGGTATTACGCTTTCTTATAGTAAGCGGCCGGTTGTCCGTTCACCACGCTCAGGTTTTGATGGCAAATTGGCAGACGCCTGAGCCTCTTGAGATGTCAGATATAGATCGCGACCGGATGATGGCCGTCCGCATTGGTCTGGACATTGGACCCAATGCACAAGCCCTTGACTCAATGCGTGGCGATCGTGCTTGGTCATGGGATGATTTCAATTAAGTGCCCCGGGTTCAAGCCTTCTATGCTACCAACTGGACAGCCGTTGCTCTCTCTCTACCTGCATATTTTCACAGCGGAGGTGGCTTCGTCTTTGGCTGTGCGGTATTACTCAAACACTTTCATCGGACCTGCTGTACTTTTGTAGTTCTAATTAATGTGTAGTTTGCTAACCGTATGGTTTCAATGGTGCGGTGTACCTTTCTCTTCGTCCTACATACGGGTTTCATATAGCGTCTTTTTTACCTTTCACCTTGTTGAACTTTGTCTCCAAGCGGTGGCTTATCTATCTCTCGATTGTGGTGCACACCGATGACGAACTATCCGGAACACTTGAACGTTGAAAGTTTGGGTGCATACCACCGGCTAGTACCTTGTACAACTGAAACTTGCCTCGACCTGACTGTTGACTCGCACTTGAGACAGCATAGCCAAAGCCCGTTTAGACTTCTTGAGACCCCTGAAATTTCGATCTTCGCAACGGCCTAGCTCAGCTTTAAACAGATTGACTCTCGCTTCGAACAGTTGGCTCATCGTCTCAATCAACTGTTGTGTGCCCATTGAAGGTCTAGTCTCGTGTCCCAGTGTCACCTTTCACAGCAGAACAGTTCGCGTTTAAGGAGCGTTAGGTACGTCGCTGTATGTAGATGGTACTTGGATTCCAACAAATCCACATTCATCACATATGCTCTCTTGGTAACTCAAACAATCAATGCGTGACTACTTTCAATATTCATTCCTGAATCGTAATGACCTTCATGATCTATCTCGGCGTAGTTCTTTCGCCCAATTTTCTAAGCCCATCCATTTACATCCCAGGGCCTACGAAGAATCGATACAGGCCTTAAACCAAATCATTTCACCCTCACAGTACTCCACCACTCCGCTCAACCTAATGAGCGGCGTGGGGAAAAGGTGCCGGTCATCACGATATCAATTGTCTTCTTCCTAGCCGATTCGCACTTGAGGCCTAGGGCTGTAGTTGGATGGCGAACGAGATGATGAAACATAATAAATATAGACCTCCAAGGACCTTAAACATATGGAAAAGAGAATGTGCAGGTATTCGGAGTTACAGACAGTACATCGCTTCGTATCTAATCATAAGGTAACTGATTCAAATAATCGCGTCACAGTGCTTTTATGATGCCCAGTTCCTTCGTCTTCCGTCACTCGAGTTATCTCCCCCGTCGCATTTCTCGATCCATCATCTGCATGATCTTCAACATCTCCCGCGTGTCTTGCGGACTCATCTCTTGGTCACTATCGATGCCATCATCGTCGTAATCGCTGTCCATCTCGAAATCTTCGAGGTCCCGTCCAAGTGCCTCGCGTAGTGCAGACTGTTGCCCTAGCCGCTGCAGCATTCGCGCGTTCGCTCTTGGGTCGTTAGAAATGAGGTGTTCATCGATGTCGTCGTATTCGCCTTCGTCGGATTCGTCTTCGTCGGATTCGTCTTCGTCTTCCCATGCGTCTTCATCATCGTCATCGTCATCTTTATCATTTGCAGCTGCAGCTCCAGCAAGGCGAACCCCGCTGCTAGCGCTACTATTACCAGCCTCCTTGAGAGGATTTCCAAAGCACCTACGCCCTAGTTGAGTCATCGCTGGTTCAGCCTCCTTGGTTCCACTTGTAGCAGGACGCTGCGGTACACGGGAAAGTGGAACGCTCGCCATATCCCGGATGAGTTCAGCTTCTCCAGTATACTCGTAAATAATCTCAAGTGCAGGTCTGCGTTTTGTCAAAAAGTCGAGGAAATTCCGATGGTCCGGCCTCAGATAAACGCCGCGAAACTCGAGAAAGCGCAGCTTGGGAACAAAGTCCTTGTCGCACAGCCAGTTGAGGAAGCCGTTTAGCCTCGTTTTCTTGGAGACATGGTCTTTTGCGACCGAGATGGTCACGGACTCGATGTTTTGACAGCCTTTCAAAATCGCTGGGAGAGCGTTACTTCCGAGGTTGCGGGTACCATGCAGAGCGACGGCGATCAGATTTGGACAGGCCTTCACGACCTTCGCGACACCGGCATCAGTGATATCGATGGTTTTGGTACGGGACACATCGCCTGCCATGAAAACTCGAAGGCCGGCTTTAAATAAGGCATCCGAGTCTTTGACCAGGTCAACAATGGTGGAGCTTCGTAATGTCAGCCGTGTCGCAACATCAACGTGTCTTCTTACTCGTCTACGTCCTCACTGGGAGCGAAAGTTATCTGTCGCAGTATCCTGACATTGCTGTCCGGCATCAAGTATGGATCAATACGTAACACATTCTCGTCTGAATAGGCCATCTGCTCGTATTCGATTGGCTTTCCTTTCCTCGCCTTCGCGCGGCGTTGGAAGGCCTCCCAAGAAGCATCGTGGACCGGCTGAGCGCCGACGCGGGCATCGAATTGCCTTTTTGTTTCCCCTCGTGGTCCGTAAATGGCATTGTCAGGAATATCTGCCTCGGACTCGGACTCGGAGTCGTCGCGCATTTGCTGTTGCTTTGCCTTTCCCTTCTTCGTTCCGTCTCGCCCCGTCTTCGATGGCCCAGCAGTAGGAGGCATAGTGGACGCAGCTGTTAGACTCTAAGGGTGTATCAAGGTTTAAATGACACAGAATGCGAGGGGCTGGTTTCTTATCAGACTTATCAGGGAAGAGCTGAGGTGAACGAGGGCTCGTGTACTCCCGTCCCCTCTTCAGTTTGCATGCGCCTTACTGTTACAGGCATAGATCTGCAGCGCAAAGTTTCACTATTGCACAAAAGCAATGTTTGGGCAGCAGGCAGCAGCGGAACTCTGAATAGGATGGGCTTGCACTGCTCATGATGCAGAAACGTCATGAGCTTAATGGGGCAGGATAGAGCAGATCGTGGTGTATACCGTTCTGAAGTTTCCAAGGTTGGGGAACATTGAGCGATCCCTAAGCCGGTTACAGCGCATCTCAAGTTCTTTATATGACATATGTAGGGATATACTGGTCGAAAGTCTCCCGTCCTCGAATTCATTTTGCACACGATGATGATACCGAGGCTGATCAGCCGATGAACCGTTTCAGCCGATAAACCACTTTTTACTAGTAAAAAAGCTAAAAATCTGATTTTTTTTTATTTAATAACTAGTTATATAGTAAAGCTA